>NC_088398.1:52254647-52309647 GCF_034236695.1 Oncorhynchus nerka | reverse complement strand
CTTATGAGTTGAACTGGGATTTCAATTATATATGAAATCAGGTTGTTTGGCTACTGCACATCTATAGAAGTATGTGACTTACTCTAACATGGTATGGATTGTGTATATTGTGAGAGATATCTGAGGGTTTTGTGTGAGCCCCAAGGCTTGCCGTAGTGAGGGTTAGGGTTAGTGTGGGAACTCTAAACAATGTGTCTTACTGAGTTCTGTTCCCACGTCACACACACACACACACACACACACACACACACACACACACACACACACACACACACACACACACACACACACACACACACACAGCTTACATCCGCCAGGACCTCAACCAGCAGGGAGCTGGTTAGCTTGCTAGTACATCTAGCAAGCTAATTTGTTCTGTGAAACTCAGTGCATCTGTTTGTTTTACAGAGTGTGTTTATGCTGCACATGTGTTTGTGTTAGGCAGTTTGAGGCTGTGGGGATGGGAGTATTTCTCTCACTCTGGCTCTCCCTAAAGGTGTGTGTGTGTGTTTGTTTCTCTCTCTGCACGTGGGTGTGTGTATGTGTGAGCATCCTTAGGCAATGTGTAGAGGAGGTAATCTCTCAGAGGGCAGAGAGAGGGAGGGCGGAGGTGTGTGTGTGTGTGTGCTGCATCTCCCATATGTTACATAAGCAGATTACATTATGTAAGAGCATTTTTCAAGGAGAGCAAACAAACAACAGCCAAACCTCCTCTTAACCTAGCCCCCTAAACCTCCTCTTAAACTAGGTCCCCAAACCTCTTAACCTAGCTCCCCAAACCTCCTCTTAACTTAGCTCCCCAAACCTCCTCTGAACCTAGCTCCCCAAACCTCCTCTTAACCTAGCTCCCTAAACCTCCTCTTAACCTAGCTCCCCAAACCTCCTCTTAACCTAGCTACCTAAACCTCCTCTTAAACTAGCTCCCCAAACCTCCTCTTAACCTAGCTCCCCAAACCTCCTCTTAACCTAGCTCCCCAAACCTCCTCTTAACCTAGCTCCCCAAACCTCTACTTCTGTAACTACCATGTATGTCTGACCACCATGCATAGACACCTTCATGCTCTAGCTCTCTCTCTCTCTCTCTCTCTCTCTCTCTGTCTCTTTGTGTCTCTCACTCTCTCTCTCTCTGTCTCTTTGTGTGTCTCACTCTCAATCTCTCTGTCTCTCTCTCTCTCCCCAGCCCTGCCCTCTCTCTCTCTCTCTCTCTGTCTCTCTCTCGCTCTCTCTCTGCCTCTCCCTCTCCTCCCAGCCCTGCCCTCTCTCTCTCTCTCTCTCTCTCTCTCTGTCTCTCTCTCGCTCTCTCTCTGTCTCTCTCGCTCTCTCTCTGTCTCTCTCTCGCTCTCTCTGTGTCTCTCTCTCTCCCCAGCCCTGCCCTCTCTCTCTGTCTCTCTCTCGCTCTCTCTCTGTCTCTCCCTCTCCTCCCAGCCCTGCCCTCTCTCTCTCTCTCTCTCTCTGTCTCTCTCTCGCTCTCTCTCTGTCTCTCCCTCTCCTCCCAGCCCTGCCCTCTCTCTCTCTCTCTCTCTCTCTCTCTCTCTCTCTGTCTCTGTCTCTCTCTCTCTCTCTCTCTGTCTCTCTCTCGCTCTCTCTCTGTCTCTCCCTCTCCTCTAGCTGCTCTAGCTCTCTCTCTCTCTCTGTCTCTTTGTGTCTCTCACTCTCTCTCTCTGTCTCTTTCTGTGTCTCACTCTCAATCTCTCTGTGTCTCTCTCTCTCTCCCCAGCCCTGCCCTCTCTCTCTCTCTCTCTCTCTGTCTCTCTCTCGCTCTCTCTCTGTCTCTCCCTTTCCTCCCAGCCCTGCCATCTCTCTCTCTCTCTCTCTCTCTGTCTCTCTCTCGCTCTCTCTCTGTCTCTCCCTCTCCTCCCAGCCCTGCCCTCTCTCTCTCTCTCTCTCTCTCTCTCTCTCTCTCTGTCTCTCTCTCGCTCTCTCTCTGTCTCTCCCTCTCCTCCCAGCCCTGCCTTCTCTCTCTCTCTCTCTCTCTCTCTCTCTCTCTCTCTCTCTGTCTCTCTCTCTCTCAGTCTCTCTCTCGCTCTCTCTCTGTCTCTCCCTCTCCTCTAGCTGCTCTAGCTCTCTCTCTCTCTCTGTCTCTTTGTGTCTCTCACTCTCTCTCTCTGTCTCTTTGTGTGTCTCACTCTCAATCTCTCTGTCTCTCTCTCTCTCTCCCCAGCCCTGCCCTCTCTCTCTCTCTGTCTCTTTGTGTCTCTCACTCTCTCTCTCTGTCTCTTTGTGTGTCTCACTCTCAATCTCTCTGTGTCTCTCTCTCTCTCCCCAGCCTTGCCCTCTCTCTCTCTCTCTCTCTCTCTCTCTGTCTCTCTCTCGCTCTCTCTCTGTCTCTCCCTCTCCTCCCAGCCCTGCCCTCTCTCTCTCTCTCTCTGTCTCTCTCTCGCTCTCTCTCTGTCTCTCCCTCTCCTCCCAGCCCTGCCCTCTCTCTCTCTCTCTCTCTCTCTCTCTGTCTCTCTCTCTCTCAGTCTCTCTCTCGCTCTCTCTCTGTCTCTCCCTCTCCTCTAGCTGCTCTAGCTCTCTCTCTCTCTCTCTGTCTCTTTGTGTCTCTCACTCTCTCTCTCTGTCTCTTTGTGTGTCTCACTCTCAATCTCTCTCTCTCTCTCTCTCTCTCCCCAGCCCTGCCCTCTCTCTCTCTGTCTCTTTGTGTCTCTCACTCTCTCTCTCTGTCTCTTTGTGTGTCTCACTCTCAATCTCTCTGTGTCTCTCTCTCTCTCCCCAGCCCTGCCCTCTCTCTCTCTCTCTCTCTCTCTCTCTCTCTCTCTCTCTCTCTCTGTCTCTCTCTCGCTCTCTCTCTGTCTCTCCCTCTCCTCCCAGCCCTGCCGTCTCTCTCTTTCTCTCTTTCACACACACACACACACACACACACACACACACACACACACACACACACACACACACACACACACACACACACACACACACACACACACCTGCCCATGCTCTTCCTGTAGTGTAGTGAGTTCATGCTGGGAGATGAGTTGGACTGACACAGCTGGGGACTGCTTCCTCTCTCTCTGTCTCTCTCTCCCTGCCCTCTCTCTCTATCCCCAGCCCTGCCCTCTAGCTCTCTTTCTCTCTCTCCCCTAGCCCTGCCCCCCCTCTCTCTCTCCCTCCCCCAGCCCTGCCCTCTCTCTCTCTCCCCAGCCCGCCCCCTCTCTCTCTCCCCCAGCCCTGCCCTCTATCTCTCCCCAGCCCCCTCTCTCTATCTCTCTCTCTCTCTCTCTCTACCCCAGCCCAGCCCTGCCCTCTCTCTCCCCAGCCCTGCTCTCTCTCTCTCTCTCTCTCCAGCCCTGCCCTCTATCTCTCCCCAGCCCTGCCCCCCTCTCTCTCTCTAAACCAACCCTGCTTTCTCTCTCTCCCCAGCCTTGCCCTCTAGCTCTCTCTCTCTCCCCTGCCCTCTCTCTCTCTCTCTCCAGCCTTGCCCTCTATCTCTCTCTCTATCTAACCCAGCCCTGCTCTCTCTCTCTCACCAGCCCTGCCCTCTCTCTCTCCCCAGCCCTACCCTCTATCTCTCTCCCCAGCCCTGCCCTCTCCCTCTCTCTCTCCCCAGCCCTTCCCCTCTCTCTCTCTCTCTCTCTAACCCAGCCCAGCCCTGCTCTCTCTCTCTCCCCAGCCCGGCCCTCTAGCTCTCTCTCTCTCTCTCCAGCCCTGCCCCTCTCTCTCTCTCCCCAGCCCTGCCCTCTAGCTCCCCAGCCCAGCCCTGCCCTCTCTCTCTCTCTCTCTCTCTCTCTCTCTCTCTCTCTCTCTCTCTCTCTCTCTCTCTCTCCCCAGCCCTGCCCTCTATCTCTCTCTCTCTCTCTCTCTCTCTCTACCCCAGCCCAGCACCCCCTCTCGCTCTCCCCGGCCCCCTCTCTCTCTACCCCAGCCTTGCCCTCTCTCTCTTTCCCCAGCCCTGCCCTGTATCTCTCTCTCTCTCTCTCTCTCTCTCCCTCTCTCTCTCTCCCCAGCCCTGCCCAATCTCTCTCGCGCTCACTCTCTCAATTCAATTTAAGGGGCTTTATTGGCATGGGACACATATGTTAACATTGCCAAAGTATGTGAAATAGATTATAAAAAAGTGAAATAAACAATATAAAATGAACAGTAAACATTACACTTCCACTTTCACTGGTTGACCTTTTCTTGTGGCAACAGGTCACAAATCTTGCTGCTGTGATGGCACACTGTGGTATTTCACCCAATAGATATGTGAGTTTATCAAATTCGGGTTTGTTTTTCGACTTCTTTGTGGATCTGTGTAATCTGAGGGAAATATGTGTCTCTAATATGGTCATACATTTGGCAGTAGGTTAGGAAGTGCAGCTCAGTTTCCACCTCATTTTGTGGGCAGTGTGCACATAGCCTGTCTTCTCTTGAGAGCCAGGTCTGCCTACGGCGGCCTATCTCAATAGCAAGGCTATGCTCACTGAGTCTGTACATAGTCAAAGCTTTTCTTAAGTTTGGGTCAGTCACAGTGATCAGGTATTCTGCCACTGTGTACTCTCTGTTTAGGGCCAAATAGCAATCTAGTTTGCTCTGTTGTTTGTTAATTCTTTCCAATGTGTCAAGTAATTATCTTTTTGTTTTCTCATGATTTGGTTGGGTCTAATTGTGTTGCTGTCGTGGGGCTCTGTGAGGTATGTTTGTGTTTGTGAACACAGCCCCAGGACCAGCTTGCTTAGGGGACTCTTCTCCAGGTTCATCTCTCTGTAGGTGATGGCTTTGTTATGGAAGGTTTGGGAATCGCTTCCTTTTAGGTTGTAGAGGTTGTAGAATTTAACAGCTCTTTTCTGGATTTTGATCATTAGTGCGTATCGGCCTAATTCTGCTCTGCATGCATTATTTGGTGTTCTACATTGTACACAGAGAATATTTTTGCAGAATTCTGCATGCAGAGTCTCAATTTGATGTTTGTCTAATTTTGTGAATTCCTGGTTGGTGAGCGGACCCCAGGCCTCACAACCATAAAGGGCAATGGGTTCTATAACTGATTCAAGTATTTTTAGCCAGATCCTAATTGGTATGTTCCTTTTGATGGCATAGAATGCGCTTCTTGCCTTGTCTCGCAGATCGTTCACAGCTTTGTGGAAGTTACCTGTGGCGCTGATGTTTAGGCCAAGGTATGTATAGTTTTTTGTGTGCTCTAGGGCAACAGTGTCTAGATGGAATTTGTATTTGTGGTCCTGGCAACTGGACCTTTTTTGGAAGACCATTATTTTTGTCTTACTGAGATTTACTGTCAGGACCCAGGTCTGGCAGAATCTGTGCAGAATATCTAGGTGCTGCTGTAGACTCTCCTTGATTGAGAACAGAAGCAACAGATCATCAGCAAACAGTAGACATTTTACTTCAGATTCTAGTAGGGTCAGGCCGGGTGCGGCAGACTTTTCTAGTGCCCTCGCCAATTCGTTGATATATATGTTGAAGAGGGTGGGGCTTAAGCAGCATCCCTGTCTCACCTCACGGCCCTGTGGGAAGAAATGTGTGTGTCTTTTGCTTATTTTAACCGCACACTTGTTGTTTGTGTTCATGGATTTTTTAATGTCGTATGTTTTTCCCCCAACACCACTTTCCATCAATTTGTTTAGCAGACCCTCATGCCAAATTGAGTCCAAAGATTTTTTGAAATCAACAAAGCATGAGAAGACTTTGCCTTTGTTTTGGTTTGTTTGTTTGTCAATTAGGGTGTGCAGGGTGAATATGTGGTCTGTCGTACGATCATTTGGTAAAAAAACTATTTGACATTTATTCAGTACGTTGTTTTCACTGAGGAAATGTACGAGTCTGTTATTAATGATAATGCAGAGGAGTTTCCCAAGGTTGCTGTTGACGCATGTCCAACGGAAGTTATTGGAGTCAAATTTGTCTCCACTTTTGTGGATTGGCATGATCAGTCCTTGGTTCCAAATATTGGGGAAGATGCCAGAGCTAAGGATGGTGTTAAAGAGGTTTAGTATAGCCAATTGGAATTTGTTGTCTGTATATTTGATCATTTCATTGAGGATACCATCAACACCACAGGCCTTTTTGGGTTGGAGGGTTTTTATTTTGTCCTGTAGTTCATTAAAGGTAATTGGAGAATCCAGTGGGTTCTTGTAGTCTTTAATAGCTGATTCTAAGATTTGTATTTGATCATGTATATGTTTGTTCTTTGTTATAGAGCCAAAAAGTTTGAAGAAGTGGTTTACCCATACATCTCCATTTTGGATAGATAATTTTTCGTGTTGTTGTTTGTTTAGTGTTTTCCAATTTTCCCAGAAGTGGTTAGAGTCTATGGATTCTTGAATTACATTGAGCTGATTTCTGACGTGCTGTTCCATCTTTTTCCGTAGTGTATTTCTGTATTGTTTTAGTGATTCACCATGGTGAAGGCGTAGACTCTATTTTTCCGGGTCTCTATGTTTTTGGTTGGACAGGTTTCTCAATTTCATTCTTAGATTTTTGCATTCTTCATCAAACCCTCTCTCACCTCTCTCTCTCTCTCTCTCTCTCTCTCTCTCTATCTCTCAATGTCCCCCCAGCCCCGCCCTCTCTCTCTCTCTCTCTTTCTCCCCCAGCCCAGCCCTGCCCTCTCTCTCTATCTCTCTCTCTGACAGTCCTCAATTCTTATCTCAACACTTGCCAAAGCAATAATATCATAGTATTTCTCCTTTCTCTCCATCTCTGTTCATCCACCCGTCTCTTTTTTAAACATTTTCCCCTCTGTCTGCTTATCTGTCAACACCCTGTCCTGTCACATATACCCGTCTGCTATGATATATACTGTAATTCATTTGATTGGCATTATCACCTTTTGATCTAATTCACTGACCGTTCTACATTTTAGGCCATTTTATACCTGCTCCTCTATACTTCCCAGGGCTTACAGGGGGCGGTAGTGAGAGTTGGCTTGTTGGTTTCTCCCTCTCCTTTAAGGTTAAAGTCCAAGGCTCTGTGCAGATCTGAAAGGATTGGATAGGTGTAAATGTACTGAACAAAAATATTAGCACAACATATAAAGCGTTGGTTCCATGTTTCATGAGCTGAAATAAAAGATCCCAGAAATGTTCCAAACGCACAAAAAGCTTATTTCTCTCATCATTTTGGGTACAAATTTGTTTACATCCCGCTAGTGAGCATTTCTCCTTTGCCAAGATAATCCATCCACCTGACAGGTGTGGCATATGAAGAAGCTGATTGAATAGCATGATCATCACACAGGTGCACCTTGTGCTGGGGACAATAAAAGGCCACTCTAAAATGTGTAGTTTTGTCACGCAACACAATGACAGAGATGTGTCAAGTTTTGAGAGAGCGTGCAATTGGCATTCTGACTGCAGGTATGTCCACCAGAGCTGTTGCCAGAGAATTGACTGTTCACTTCTCTACCATAAGCCACGTAATTTTATACAATTTGGCAGTACGTCCAACCGGCCTCACAACCACAGACCACTTGTAACCACGCCAACCCAGGACCTCCACATCCGGCTTCTTCACCTGTGGGATCATCTCAGACCAGACACTTGGACAGCTGATGAAACGGAGGAGTATTTCTGTCTGTAATAAAACCCTTTTCTGTAATAAAACCCTTTTGTGGGGAAAAACAAATTCTGATTGGCTGGGCCTGGCACCCCAGTGGGTGGGCCTGGCTCCCAAGTGGGTGGGCCTATGCCCTCCTAGGCACACCCATGGCTGCGTTCTTGCCCAGTCATGTGAAATCCATAGATTAGGGCCCAATTTATTTATTTCTATTGACTGATTTGCTTATATGAGCTGTAACTCATTCAAATATTTAAAATTGTTGCATGTTGCGTCTATATTTTTGTTCAGTATAAATATGCTCTGATCCAATGCTTTCAAATCTACACTAGTGCCCTATCGGTTAGGGTTTCGGGGGTAGGAAGTGTGTTCATTTGAAACTCAATTCTGCTGTTGATCAGTCCAATCTGGCTTTGATGTTAATGTCCACAGACAGACCGGACTGGACCAAATCTGAACCTGTCACAAGTTTGTAAAGCTCAATACAGTACCGTACAGTAAAGTACAGTGAGAAGAGCACAGAGGGTACAGTACAATACAGTACAGTGAGTAGAGAACATTAGAATACAGTCCAATACAATACAGTAGTACAGTCTAATACAGTAGAGTATTGTAGAGTATAGTATATTGTACTGTACTCTGCTGTGCTGCACTGCGATGTCCAAATTTGTGAAACATGAGGAGAATGACATTCATATCTATAAGGATGCATTTCTATGTAGTATAGATCAGGGACTCATGATGTAATTCCATTGACACCCCATTCTTTCTGCAGCAATCTTTTCATCTTAATTCGGAGCAGATATTTCAAATAGCTGCTTGTGAGAGACAACATGGCTGCATAAAAACCTGAGGGAGATTTTAGCATAATTCCGTTAGTTTGTATCTGCACAGTTATTCCACTAAACAAGTTGTTGTACATTTTCAGTGGACATTTTAAAACATAGACTTTGTGTATAGAGCTGTATGGTTTGTTAAACTTTAAGATCAATGGTTTTTGTTTGGCATACATTTTAAAGTGACAAAACTGAGTCAAAGCTTAAATCCGTTACTGTGGAATTGCCCTGTTCCTCTCCATGTTTGATTGTGTTTACAGTGTGTTTAAGCTCCATAGATAAATCTTAATGAAGGTATACAGTATCAAGCATTGTTTACACTGAGAGTTAAGATGTCCGACGTGATGTTAGTATGAGCTTTTTTCATCAAGCTAGCTAAGTCTTTAAAAGTTTAGATTTAATGACCTCTCACTTCCTCCCTTTCCTCTATTCCTCATCCCGTGTCTGTCTCCCCTTCTCCCTTTCCTCAATCCTTCATTCCCCCTCTACCCCCCCTTATTTACAGTTTATTCTCTTTTCTCTTCCCTATCCTTCATCCCTTGTCTTCCTCCACTCTCCCTTCCCTCTATTGCTCATTCCCTCGCTTCCTCACCTCATTTATTGTCTCTTCACTCGTTTAGAGAAATACGATAAACCCTTCTATTACTCATTATTCATTGATAGTACCAGATGTTATAGTATGTTGTCTCTCACTAGCAACTTTGACACATTGAATTTGTAAAGTTGGTCTTATTGAATCAACTCTAAACACATCAGTTGCAGTGCATGGTAATAGACTTTGGGACAGGCAGGTATCCATCTGTCCACCTTGTTGCCTTTGACTCCGCACCAGGCATCCATAAATCCCTATTCTTTGTGCATCAGCGGCTGGGCTGAGCGTCGGGTATAAGTGGATCGATAAGCTGGTAAGATCTAGAGGGGTTAGGGCCAAATTGCCCTTGGAGGACTCTGTAATGAAGCCCTACTGCATCGGACGGAAGATGGAGTCACGGGCTGCGTCCCAAATGGGGCCCTTTGGAACGTACCCACGGTCTGTCTGATCCACTAGGCTGTAAAGACAAGTTAACATCAACAACCTACAACACACACTCTTAAGCTGCCTTGTAAGGCCAGTTGTGTTAAAGTGGAGCTCCAGGTTGAGGAGCTCAGTGTCGCTAGGGTGTGTGTATGAGTGTCTGTGTTGCTGTTTGTGTGTTTGTGGAGGGTGTACGTGTCTGTGTGTGTGTGTGTGTGTGTGTGTGTGTGTGTGTGTGTGTGTGTGTGTGTTGTGGTGTACTTGTGTGTGTCTGTGTGTGTGTGTTGTGGTGTACTTGTGTGTGTGTGTGTGTGTTGTGGTGTACTTGTGTGTGTGTGTGTGTGTGTGTGTGTGTGTGTGTGTGTGTGTGTGTTGTGGTGTAATTGTGTGTGTGTGTGTGTGTGTGTGTGTGTGTGCTCTGCCTGCCAGGCATCACTAGCAGGGACACATTGCAAGCCACCAGAAACCCCTGCACTGGGCGAAAAGGGTCAATATCAGGGGATTTCCGGATATATTTCCAGATATCTCGCGTTTTATTAGATCTAAGGAATAGACATGCTCCAGATACGCTTGTCCTTCATTTCATATACAGAGAGAGAGGATATTCTCTGTAATGGGACAGTTTCTACATGTATCCAATCTGGACCTCAGAAATCTCCCTGCTACTGTATGAATCCACAGAGATATCTGGGGTGAGATATCAAGTACTCAGACCCCTTGACCTTTTCCACTTTTTGTTACGTTACAGTCTTATTCTAAAATGATTTAAATTGTTTGTCTATGGAGATTGCATGGCTGTGTGCTTGATTTTATACACCAGTCAGGAACGGATGTGGCTGAAGTAGCCAAATCCACTCATTTGAAGGAGTGTCCACATACCTTGTATATATAGTGTCTCTGTGGCCATTACCTGATCATTTATGTATCGTATTTCTCAAAAGTGCATAATTTCAATAGATATTCTTACATGATATGTAATATTCATCCTCATATGTCTGATCGTAAATAGTCTAAATCAGCGCCCAAATGACTTTATCTGTTCTTTGTGTTTCTTCTCATGAAGGTGACGTATCTGAGCATACGTGTACATTTACACCATATTCAGTAGTAGACTATACAAGGCACGGAAAGGCAAACATCGTCATATTTCATCCTAGTTGCTATTTCCAAAGCACATCTCTGCTATTTCTGTTCAAAAAAGGCAGCAAAGCGAATCCAGAGTGTAACATCTGCTTCCAACTCACACTCTCAAACACATAGATCCCCTGAACGCAGCTCACTCTCTAACACATAGATCCCCTGAACGCAGCTCACTCTCAAACACATAGATCCCCTGAACGCAGCTCACTCTCAAACACATAGATCCCCTGAACGCAGCTCACTCTCAAACACATAGATCCCCTGAACGCAGCTCACTCTCAAACACATAGATCCCCTGAACGCAGCTCACTCTCAAACACATAGATCCCCTGAACGCAGCTCACTCTCAAACACATAGATCCCCTGAACGCAGCTCACTCTCCAGATCCCAATCACCTGAATTCTGATCACCTGTTCACAAACCTGTTTGTCATTATCACACACTGTTTAGTTCAGTTCTTTGCACCCCATCTTTGTGAGGTATTATTTGTGTTTGACACACTTCTCTTCGGAGCGCATTATTCCGCCCGTGTATGACAGTTTTTGCCTGCCTCACTAACGAAGCCTATTCCCTGCCTGTACCTTAGCCTATCGATTCCCTGTTATTCACCTATTCCCTGCCTGTACCTTAGCCTATTGATTCCCTGCCTGTACCTTAGCCTATCTATTCCCTGCCTGTACCTTAGCCTATCGATTCCCTGCCTGTACCTTAGCCTATCTATTCCCTGCCTGTACCTTAGCCTATCTATTCCCTGTTATTCACCTATTCCCTGCCTGTACCTTAGCCTATCGATTCCCTGCCTGTACCTTAGCCTATATATTCCCTGCCTGTACCTTAGCCTATCGATTCCCTGTTATTCACCTATTCCCTGCCTGTACCTTAGCCTATCGATTCCCTGTTATTCACCTATTCCCTGCCTGTACCTTAGCCTATCGATTCCCTGCCTGTACCTTAGCCTATCTATTCCCTGCCTGTACCTTAGCCTATCGATTCCCTGCCTGTACCTTAGCCTATCTATTCCCTGCCTGTACCTTAGCCTATCTATTCCCTGTTATTCACCTATTCCCTGCCTGTACCTTAGCCTATCGATTCCCTGCCTGTACCTTAGCCTATATATTCCCTGCCTGTACCTTAGCCTATCGATTCCCTGTTATTCACCTATTCCCTGCCTGTACCTTAGCCTATCGATTCCCTGTTATTCACCTATTCCCTGCCTGTACCTTAGCCTATCGATTCCCTGCCTGTACCTTAGCCTATCTATTCCCTGCCTGTACCTTAGCCTATCGATTCCCTGCCTGTACCTTAGCCTATCTATTCCCTGCCTGTACCTTAGCCTATCTATTCCCTGTTATTCACCTATTCCCTGCCTGTACCTTAGCCTATAGATTCCCTGCCTGTACCTTAGCCTATATATTCCCTGCCTGTACCTGAGCCTATCGATTCCCTGTTATTCACCTATTCCCTGCCTGTACCTTAGCCTATCGATTCCCTGTTATTCACCTATTCCCTGCCTGTACCTTAGCCTATCGATTCCCTGTTATTCACCTATTCCCTGCCTGTACCTTAGCCTATCGATTCCCTGCCTGTACCTTAGCCTATCGATTCCCTGTTATTCACCTATTCCCTGCCTGTACCTTAGCCTATCGATTCCCTGCCTGTACCTTAGCCTATCGATTCCCTGTTATTCACCTATTCCCTGCCTGTACCTTAGCCTATCTATTCCCTGTTATTCACCTATTCCCTGCCTGTACCTTAGCCTATCGATTCCCTGCCTGTACCTTAGCCTATCGATTCCCTGCCTGTACCTTAGCCTATCGATTCCCTGTTATTCACCTATTCCCTGCCTGTACCTTAGCCTATCTATTCCCTGTTATTCACCTATTCCCTGCCTGTACCTTAGCCTATCTATTCCCTGCCTGTACCATAGCCTATCTATTCCCTGTTATTCACCTATTCCCTGCCTGTACCTTAGCCTATCGATTCCCTGCCTGTACCTTAGCCTATCGATTCCCTGCCTGTACCTTAGCCTATCTATTCCCTGCCTGTACCTTAGCCTATCGATTCCCTGCCTGTACCTTAGCCTATCTATTCCCTGCCTGTACCTTAGCCTATCGATTCCCTGTTATTCACCTATTCCCTGCCTGTACCTTAGCCTATCGATTCCCTGTTATTCACCTATTCCCTGCCTGTACCTTAGCCTATCGATTCCCTGTTATTCACCTATTCCCTGCCTGTACCTTAGCCTATCGATTCCCTGTTATTCACCTATTCCCTGCCTGTACCTTAGGCTATCGATTCCCTGTTATTCACCTATTCCCTGCCTGTACCTTAGCCTATCGATTCCCTGTTTTTCACCTATTCCCTGCCTGTACCTTAGCCTATCGATTCCCTGTTATTCACCTATTGCCTGCCTGTACCTTAGCCTATCTATTCCCTGCCTGTACCTTAGCCTATCTATTCCCTGCCTGTACCTTAGCCTATCGATTCCCTGTTATTCACCTATTGCCTGCCTGTACCTTAGCCTATCGATTCCCTGTTATTCACCTATTGCCTGCCTGTACCTTAGCCTATCGATTCCCTGTTATTCACCTATTCCCTGCCTGTACCTTAGCCTATCGATTCCCTGTTATTCACCTATTGCCTGCCTGTACCTTAGCCTATCGATTCCCTGTTATTCACCTATTCCCTGCCTGTACCTTAGCCTATCGATTCCCTGTTATTCACCTATTGCCTGCCTGTACCTTAGCCTATCGATTCCCTGTTATTCACCTATTGCCTGCCTGTACCTTAGCCTATCGATTCCCTGTTATTCACCTATTGCCTGCCTGTACCTTAGCCTATCGATTCCCTGTTATTCACCTATTCCCTGCCTGTACCTTAGCCTATCGATTCCCTGTTATTCACCTATTCCCTGCCTGTACCTTAGCCTATCGATTCCCTGTTATTCACCTATTGCCTGCCTGTACCTTAGCCTATATATTCCCTGTTATTCACCTATTCCCTGCCTGTACCTTCGCCTATCTATTCCGTTATTCACCTATTCCCTGCCTGTACCTTAGGCTATCGATTCCCTGTTATTCACCTATTCCCTGCCTGTACCTTAGCCTATCGATTCCCTGTTATTCACCTATTCCCTGCCTGTACCTTAGGCTATCGATTCCCTGTTATTCACCTATTGCCTGCCTGTACCTTAGCCTATCGATTCCCTGTTATTCACCTATTGCCTGCCTGTACCTTAGCCTATCGATTCCCTGTTATTCACCTATTCCCTGCCTGTACCTTAGCCTATCGATTCCCTGTTATTCACCTATTCCCTGCCTGTACCTTAGCCTATCGATTCCCTGTTATTCACCTATTGCCTGCCTGTACCTTAGCCTATCGATTCCCTGTTATTCACCTATTCCCTGCCTGTACCTTAGCCTATCGATTCCCTGTTATTCACCTATTCCCTGCCTGTACCTTAGCCTATCGATTCCCTGTTATTCACCTATTGCCTGCCTGTACCTTAGCCTATCTATTCCCTGTTATTCACCTATTCCCTGCCTGTACCTTAGCCTATCTATTCCCTGTTATTCACCTATTCCCTGCCTGTACCTTAGGCTATCGATTCCCTGTTATTCACCTATTCCCTGCCTGTACCTTAGCCTATCGATTCCCTGTTATTCACCTATTCCCTGCCTGTACCTTAGGCTATCGATTCCCTGTTATTCACCTATTGCCTGCCTGTACCTTAGCCTATCGATTCCCTGTTATTCACCTATTGCCTGCCTGTACCTTAGCCTATCGATTCCCTGTTATTCACCTATTCCCTGCCTGTACCTTAGCCTATCGATTCCCTGTTATTCACCTATTGCCTGATCTCCCGGATGGCGATAATAGCCTTTTCCCTGCCTGTACTGTTGCCTTTTGGAACCCCTGTGTATGACCTGCTGCCTGCCCCTGGACCCAGCTACCTGCCTCCTCCTGTGGTCCTTTACATTAAACAACTGCTGTGCCCTGCGCTTGAAACCGACTCTCTGTCTCCCTCGTGTTCATTACACAGAGCTCCAATCGCAACACATTTTCTGTAAAGATGCAAACATAAACCAATCTTTGCTAAAAATATATTTGATTTATTTAACAGCATATAAGTTGCACACCCTCAATACCCCTCCCTGCCGTGATTTTTATGGATGATGGATGCACTCCAAATTGTCAATGCATAAATCAAAATTGTGTCGACATTGCAAGAAAATAGTTATTTCACATAACCTTACCAAATGTAGATGTTCTACCTGCTTCATTCACGACGAGAAAACTAACTGGAACCAAGTTGCTAGTTAGCTACAGTAGCTAGGTAAGTTAGTTAGCTAACTAACTTATATTAACCAGTACTACAAAATATGCCTAAACATTTTTAAAAGTTTACTTTCACCTTGAGACTTGATAGGGGGTTAAAAAAAACACCTTTAGGGAAAGCAATTTCGTTATTTGTTAGCAAGCTGGGCTACCAAATGATTTTAACTTTACACCCTTTTCTAGCCTGGTAAGCTTGCTAGCCATACTGACTGCTGGACAATTTAGCTCACGTTCTTGGTTGTAGTTACTAAGATAAATACAACTTCTCAAATTAGCTACTCACTTTAGTGTTTAGTTCTTTGAAATATTTTCTGAAAAACTTCTCACTTCTTTGTTTCTCCAGGTGTCAGTTCGACCGCACACCGTTTACATACTCATTGTGGTACCCAAATTAAAAAAACAGTTAATATACTGTAAGTGATTCTTGTTGCTAGGCTACCAGTTACAGTGCCTCTAACGAGAAGGATGCAATACAGGGCGGTCTTGAACGTGGTCGTTCCTGTACTTCTTCTTCTTCTATAAGGTTTAACAGCAGTTGGCATCCAATTTGTTGCATTACCGCCACCTACTAGACTGGAGTACAACTCCCTTATACTTTGAAGAAAAAATGGTACTAAATAAATACCCTACCATCTAACACTACACTCACTAATTTCAAAAATGATATAAAATTAAATGAACACCACCCTACTCCACTAATTAAATGTATTTACTCCTACCTCATGCCATCACCACTTAACACACCCTGTAACTCTTCTAATGTCAAGTCTCGCACAACCAAATACCTCTCTGCCGCTACCACCACAACCTTAATTTTCTGCGACTGCTGTGCCATCCCTGCAGTACAGTTGATAACCGTTGCTATAAATTATAAAAATCCAATCTTACTGAAACGTATATCACTCTTTGGCCTGTCCCTCTGTACTGGTATACCTCTACTACTCTCACCACTCCTCCCCTTTAATTAACCCATCTTCCTCTACTTTCTTCACTGCCTCAGCATATGAAAACTCCTGCACCACTCTAACACTGGAAACCTCAACCTGCCTTGGTAGCATTGCCTTTAAATTGTTTAACTTGGGTCAAATGTTTCGGGTAGCCTTCCACAAGCTTCCCACAATAAGTTGGGTGATTTTTGGCCCATTCCTCCTGACAGAGCTGGTGTAACTGAGTCAGGTTTTTAAGCCTCCTTGAGCGCACATGCACTTTCAGTTCTGCCCACAAATGTTCTATAGGATTGAGGTCAGGGCTTTGTGATGGCCACTCCAATACCTTGACTTTGTTGTCCTTAAGCCATTTTGTCACAACTGTGGAAGTATGCTTGGGTTCATTGTCCATTTGGAAGAACCATTTGCGACCAAACTTTAACTTCCTGACTGATGTCTTGAGATGAATCTTCAATATATCCACATAATTTTCCTGCTTCATGATTCCATCTATTTTGTGACATGCACCAGTCCCACCTGCAGCAAAGCACCCCCACAACATGATGCTGCCACCCCCGTGCTTCACGGTTGGGATGGTGTTCTTTGGATTGCAAGCCTCCCCCTTTTCTCCAAACATAACGATGGTCATTATGGCCAAACAGTTCTATTTTTGTTTCATCAGACCAGAGGACATTTCTCCAAAAAGTATGATCTTTGTCCCCATGTGCAGTTGCAAACCGTAGTCTGTTTTTTTTAATGGCGGTTTTGGAGCAGTGACTTCTTCCTTGCTGAGCAGCCTTTCAGGTTATGTCAATATAGGACTCATTTTACTGTGGATATAGATACTTTTGTACCTGTTTCCTTCAGCATCTTCACAATATCCTTTGCTGTTGTTCTGGGATTGATTTGCACTTTTCGCACCAAAGTACGTTCATCTCTATGAGACAGAACGCGTCTCCTTCCTGAGCGGTATGAAAGCTGCGTGGTCCCATGGTGTTTATACTTGCGTACTATTGTTTGTACAGATGAACGTGGTAATTTCAGACGTTTGGAAATTGCTCCAAAGGATGAACCAGACTTGTGGAGGTCTACAATTTTTTTTTCTGAGGTCAAGCAAAGAGTCACTGAGTTTGAAGGTAGACCTTGAAATATATCCACAGGTACACCTCCAATTGACTCAAATGATCGGAAGCTTCTAAAGCCATGACATAATTTTCAGGAATTTTCCAAGCTGTTTAAAGGCACAGTCAACTTAGTGTATGTAAACTTCTGACCCACTGGAATTGTGTTACAGTGAATTATAAGTTAAATAATCTGTCTGTAAACAATTGTTGGAAAAATGACTTGTGTCATGCAAAAAGTGGATGTCCTAACCGACTTGCCAAAACTATAGTTTGTTAACAGGAAATGTGTGAAGTGGTTGAAAACGAGTTTTAATGACTACAACCTAAGTGTATGTAAACTTCACCTGTATATCTCCTGTTTTCTCCATTTCCGCCCTCTTGTCGGTTCACTCTCTGCGACAATCCAGTGAAGGAGACACAAGGAGCACAATTCACAGGGCGGGATTCATGTATCTGCAGGAACCCCTCTTTATACTTCTATTGGTACATTTGGAAGTTAGGGATAGGCCGAAGGCGGGGGTGCTCCGGTACATTAGGTGGCTTTAATACACAATAACGTTGGATTCCAGCCGTTGATAAACCCCACAGAAGAAGGGGCGGGGTAGCTAGTTAGCCATACACCGGTAGACAGTGTCCTTCGTCTCCGCATGTCGGCTACTGTTTTCCCACAGTTCTGTTAACAATGACGAGGGCAGGTGTTCGGCAGGTGGGAGCGAAGTACACTGTGTGCTAGGACTCTGGTACACAGCAGGCGGGAGGCGGGGGGCGGGGGGAACATTGTGTGCCAGCTAACAGGCAAGCTAGCTAGCACATGGTGTTTCTAACTATCAAGCTAGCTAGTTAGCTAGCACACGGTGTCGCACTAGCCTCTTGTCTGCTGCTGTGCTAGTGGGAGGCGGGGACGACCGGTAGACAGTGTCCTTCGCCCCTGCCTATTTATGTAGCATATCAAAATGCATATCAAGATCCTGATATGAACCTCAGTCAAGTGCATATGCATTGTATGTGCTGAGAAAATATACCATGTTGTCAAGGGGTGCGTAACTGGTGACATGGAAGTCAAACGCTGGAGAGCAGAACTTGGTAAATAGCCGGAGCCGTGGAATGTACATAACTACCGGCATATAAAAATAACAAAACACATATTGCACCAGTCACATAAAGCACACGTACTTAAATAATAAACAATTCCGAAACAGAGGGAACATATACAACATGTAGGGAATTGAAACCAGGTGAGTGCGACAATCAAACAAAACAAATTGAACATGAAAAATAGATCGATGATGTATAGACCGGAGACGTCGACCGCCGAACACCGCCCGAACAAGGAGAGAAGGTCGTGACAGTACACCCCCCCACCTTGACGCGCGCTTCCAGCCGAGCGCCGACACCGGCCTCTGGGACGACCCGGAGGACGAGGCGCAGAGCGATCCGAGTGGAGATGGTGGAAATCCCGCAGCATAGAAGGGTCCAACATGTCCTCCTCCGGAACTCAGCATTTCTCCTCCGGACCGTACCCCTCCCAGTCCACGAGGTATTGAAGGCCCCTCTCCCAACTTCTCGAATCCAGGATGGATCAAACGGAGTACACCGGGGCCCCTTCGATGTCCAGTGGGGGCGGAGGAACCTCCCGCACCTCAGCTTCCTGGAGCGGACCAGCCACCACCGGCCTGAGGAGAGACACATGGAACGAGGGGTTAATGCGGTAATCAAGAGGAAGCTTTAACCTATAACATACCTCGTTCACTCTCCTCAGGACTTTAAATGGCCCCACAAACCAAAGGGGCAGGTTCCGGGTCAAGAGCCAGACCCGGTCCCCCGGTGCGAACACCGGGGCGTCACTGCGGTGACTGTCTGGCGCAGCACTGTGCACTGAAGATGGACATGGGCGGCGTCCCAGTCATCCACCACAGGATGGGCTGGAACCAGTCAGGATGGGCCGGAACCAGTCATCCACCACAGGATGGGCCGGAACCAGTCATCCACCACAGGATGGGCCGGAACCAGTCAGGATGGGCCGGAACCAGTCATCCACCACAGGATGGGCTGGAATCAGTCAGGATGGGCCGGAACCAGTCATCCACCGCAGGATGGGCCGGAACCAGTCATCCACCGCAGGAGCTTCGGTCTGACTCTGATGCCAAGGAGCCAGAACCGGCTGATACCCTAACACACACTGAAAGGGAGAGAGGTTAGTGGAGGAGTGGCGGAGCGAGTTCTGGGCCATCTCTACCCAAGGCACGAACGCTGCCCACTCCCCCGGCCAATCCTGGCAATAAGACCTCAGAAACCTATCCACATCCTGGTTAAATCTTTCCATCTGCCCGTTACACTCGGGGTGAAAACCTGAGACCCCCAGACATTCCATAAACGCCCTCCAGACCCTCAAAGTGAACTGGGGACCCCGATCAGACACTATATCCTCAGGCACCCCATAGTGCCGGGAGACGTGTGTAAACAGGGCCTCCGCAGTCTGTAGGGCTGTAGGGAGACCGGGCAGAGGGAGGAGACGACAGGACTTAGAAAAACAATCCACAATGACCAGGATCGTGGTGTTTCCCTGTGAAGGTGGAAGATTGGTTATGAAATCCACAGACAGGTGCGACCACGGCCTTTTTGGAACGGGTAAGGGTTGTACTTACCTCTGGGCAGGTGCCTAGGAGCCTTACACTGGGCGCACACCGAACAGGAGGGAACATAAACCCTCACATCCTTAGCCAAGGTCGGCCACCAGTACTTCCTCTAAGACAGCGCACTGTCCGACCAATCCCAGGATGACCAGAGGAGGGTGGCGTGTGGGCCCAATAGATCAACCGGTCACGGACAGCAGTCAGAACGTACAGATGCCCAGCTGGACACTTGAGGGGGAGTGGGCTCTGCACCAAACGCCCGCTCAATGTCCGCGTCCAGCTCCCACACTACCGGCGCCATCAAACAAGAGGCGGGGAGTATGGGACTGTACCTCACCGTGATTTGATTTAGACCTCGATAATCAATGCACGGGCACAAACCTCCATCCTTCTTCTTCACAAAAAAGAAACTCGAGGAGACGGGTGAAGTGGATGACCGAATGTACCCCTGACGTAGGAATTCGGAGACATATATCTCCATAGCAACAGTCTCTGCTTGCGACAAGGAAACACGTGACTCCTGGGAAGTGCAGCGTGTACCAGGAGATTTATCGCACAATCCTCCCGTCGATGGGGTGGTAATTGAGTAGTCTTCTGTGCGCATCCCTCCAGAATATCGGCACTGTGGAGACCTGGTCTGGACTTTCTACCGTGGTAGCACCAACGGCAACCCCTGCACACAACCCCTCGCGACCACCCCGTGAGAGCCCTCTGTTGCCATGAAATAGAGGGTTATGATGCCCTAACCTGGGAAGGCTCAGTACCACGGGAAACGCAGGAGAGTCAATGAGAAAGAGACTGATTCTCTCTTCGTGACTCCCCTGTGTCACCATGGCCAGGGAGATAGTGGCTTCCCTGATTAGTCCGGACCCCAATGGTCGACGATCCAGAGGGTCAACTGGGAAAGGTCTAGGCACTGGGATAATGGGGATCATAAGACTACGAACGAGCGCTCTGTCAATAAAATTCCAATTCCCAGCTGAGCTGAATCAACTAGCGCCTTATGCTGGGAATGCGGGGGAAAAATAAATCAGGAAAACAAACAGGTACAAACAGTTGGACAACAGAGGACTCTGGATGAGAGTGGTGCGGACTCACCTGGGGTGACGCCAGAGTGCCCTGCCTGCTGCCTCGACTCCCAGAGGGACCAACCCGGCACCGACCGGCAGTGTGCCCTCTGCGGCCACAGATGGTGCACGAACTGGAACCCCCTCCGGTATTCCTACGCACCGCCCCTCCCAGCTCCATAGGTTCAGGAGAGGGGGTGCGAGGGGATGGAACCACCAGACCCCGATCAGAACGTCTGCGGGTAGCCAACAGGTTGTCCACCCAGACGGACAGGTCCACCAGCTGATCCAACGTGAGGGTGGTGTCTCTGCAGGCCAACTCCCGTCGGACGTCCTCGCGCAGACTGCAACGGTAGTGGTCGATAAACTCTAGGGCAAACTCCAGGGCGCTCCTCGTCTCCTGCCTCAGCTGGAAGAGGCGCTCACCCGCCACTCTACCCTAGGGTGGGTGGTCGAAGACCTAGGTATAGGTCCAGCTGTAACAGGAAACCCTGGCACCGTGCCACCGTCCCATCATACTCCCCGGGAAGTGGAGTTGTTGAACGCGCTGGTGGACTTCCCCATCACTCCCAATGGTCCAGGGTCTGGATAACTTGATACATGATGGCGCCGAGATGGTGGATTATGTTCGATTGCTCCTGGATACGCTCCTCGACCCCTGTATCAGGTGTACCTGCTCCTGCAGACTCCATAGCTGGTCGGGAATTCTGTCACGGGGTGCGTAACTGGTGGCATGGAAGTCAAATGCAGGAGAGCAGAACTTAGTAAATAGCCAGAGCCATTTAATGTACATAACTACCGGCATACAAAAATAACAAAACACATGGGCAACAAAACCCGCATCGCACCAGTCACATAGAGCACGCGTACTTACAATAAACAATTCCCAAAAAGGACATGGGGGAAACAGAGGGAAAATATACAACATGTAATTAGGGAATTGAAACCAGGTGAGTGTGACAATCAGACAAAACAAATGGAACATGAAAAATAGATCGATGATGGCTAGAAGGCCGGTGACGTCAACCGCCGAACACCATCCTAACAAGGAGAGGAACCGACTTCGGTAGAAGTCGTGGCATATGTACACTACCGGTCAAAGGTTTTAGAACACCTACTCATTCAAGGGTTTCTTTATTTTTACTATTTTCTACATTGTAGAATAGTAGTGAAGACATCAGAACTATGAAATAACACATATGGAATCATGTAGTAACCAAAAAAGTGTTAAACAAATCAAAGTATATTTTAAATTTGAGATTCTTCAAATAGCCACCCTTTGCCTTGATGACAGCTTTGCACACTTTGGGCACTCTCTCAACCAGCTTCATGAGGTAGTCACCTGGAATGCATTTCAATTAACAGGTGTGCCTTGTTAAAAGTTAATTTGTGGAATTTCTTTCCTTAATGTGTTTGAGCCTATCAGTTGTGTTGTGACAATGTGTGTGTGTGTGTGGGGGGGGGGGGGGTATACAGAAGATAGCCCTATTTGGTAAAAGACCAAGACCATATTATGTCAAGAACATCTCAAATAAGCAAAGAAATGACAGTACATCATTATTTTAAGACATGAAGGTCAGTCAATACAGAACATTTCAAGAACTCTAAACGTTTCTTCAAGTGCAGTCGCAAAAACCATCAAGCGCTATGATGAAACTGGATCTCATGAGGACCGCCACAGGAATGGAAGACCCAGAGTGCTGTAACTTAATTAGAGTTACTAGCCTCAGAAATTGCAACCCAAATAAATGCTTCACAGAGTTCAGACACATCTCAACATCAACTGTTCAGATGAGACTGCGTGAATCAGGCCTTCATGGTTGAATTGCTGCAAAGAAACCACTACTAAACGACACAAATAAGAAGAAGAGACTTGCTTGGGCCAAGAAATATGAGCAATGGACATTAGACAGGTGGAAATTTGTCCTTTGGTCTGAAGTCCAAATTGGAGATTTTTGGTTCCAACCGCCATGTCTTTGTGAGACGCGGTGTGGGTGAACGGATGATCTCCGCATAGGGTTGCACATTTTGGGGTATATTCAGAGGTGGAAACTTTCCATGGGAATATATAGGAATTAATGGGAACATATGGGAATTAACGGAAATATATTCAAATGAATATTAATACCATTTAAATGTAGATATTTTTTTGCATTGGCTATATTTAACATATCATATGGAGATAGAAACATAAACCTTTTACCTTATCATAAGTAGACATAATTGCACATGATTAAATCCTTCCAATAAAAAACAAAAAACAATTTAGTTACAAATGGAACTTTAATTAAATGACTCTTCACATGGGATGATTTCACTGAACAACAAAAGAAAGGGAATATTGATTGATCCCAATGATCCATCATTTTCAACATACATCTGTAAAATTATGTAGAATTATCTAGAAACTAAAGCTTTGGTTGTCTTCCTCTCAGGCTTCCATGTCTTCTTCCTGGACCTCCTCAATGTCCACCTCTTGAACATCAGACTCTGAGGCCTCATCTTCACTGTCACTTTCCAACCTTGTTGAGGATGGCTCGTTGTTAGGCTCAAAAAGCCTCAAATTTGCCCAGATGGCCACCAATTGTCCAACCCTTGTGTTGGTCAGACTGTTACATGCTTTGGTGTGTGTGTTCCCAAACAAGGACCAGTTGCGTTCTGAGGCGGCTGATGTTGATGGGATTTGGAGGATGATGGAGGCAACAGGGGAAAGATCCTCAGATCCACAAATTCCCTTCCAGTAGGTGGCTAATGAGATATTTTGCCACGACTGCCATATTGCATCTCCATCCTAAAGCCCTTGCTTGGAAGTGCCAAGAACCTTGCCCTCATCCAGGCCAATGTGGCGAGACACGGTAATGATGACACCATAGGTGTTGATCTCTGCACCAGACAGGATGCTCTTGCCGGCATACTTGGGGTCCAACATGTAGAACTGCAGTGTCCTCTGCTTGGAGCAACAGTGAGTGAAGTGGGCAGGGCAGTACGGATTTCTTCTCTTACATCTGCAAGCAGAGTCGGAACATCAGACAGGATGGCAGTGTCTCCTTCAATCTGTGCCATGGCTACTGCTATAGGTTTCAGGAGTTTCAGGCTGCTTACCACTCTCTCCCAAAATACATCATCCAGGAGGATCCTCTTGATGGGGCTGTCCATATTGGCAGACTGTGATATGGTCATTTCTTGGAGAGACTCCTTCCCTTCCAGGAGACTGTCAAACATGATGACAACCCCTGCTGGGTGCTGGGCAGCTTCAATGTGGTGCTCTTATTATTTTCACGTTGCTTGGTGAGGTAGATTGCTGATATAACTTGATGACCCTTCACATACCTAACCATGTTCTTGGCTCTCTTGTAGAGTGTATCCATTGTTTTCAGTGCCATGATGTCCTTGAGGAGCAGATTCAAGGCATGAGCAGCACAGCCAATGGGTGTGATGTGAGGGTAGGACTCCTCCACTATAGACAAAGCAACCTTCATGTTCACAGCATTGTCTGCCACCGGTGCAAATACCTTCTGTGGTCCAAGGTCATTGATGACTGCCTTCAGCTTATCTGCAATGTAGAGACTGGTATGTCTGTTTTCCCTTGTGTCTGTGCTCTTGAGCCTGCTCCAAAGCGCTCAGACTGGGGCAAAGGTTCACCTTCCAACAGGACACCAACCCTAAGCACACAGCCAAGACAACGCAGGAGTGGCATCGGGAAACGTCTCTGAATGTCCTTGAGTGGCTCAGCCAGAGCCCGGACTTGAACCCGTTCGAACTTCTCTGAAGAGACCTGAAAATAGCTGTGCTGCAACGCTCCCCATCCAACCTGACAGAGGTTGAGAGGATCTGCAGAGAAGAATGGGAGAAACTCCCCAAATACAGGTGTGCCAAGCTTGTAGCGTCATACCCAAGAAGACTCAAGGCTGTAATCGCTGCCAAAGGTGCTTCAACAAAGTACTGAGTAAAGGGTCTGAACACTTATGTAAATGTGATATTTCCATTTTTTTTTTAAATAAACTAGCAAACATTTTTTTGTAACTGTTTTTGCTTTGTCATTATGGGGTACTGTGTGTAGATTAATGAGGGAAAATAACTATTATTTTAGAATAAGGCTGTAACCTAACAAAATGTGAAAACAGTCAAGGGGTCTGAATACTTTCAGAAGTTACTGTATGTGAGAAAGGTGAGTTAATAGTGAAGTTGTGTTGTGACCTCAGCAACACTTCCCTGTCTTTCTCCTCTCCATCCTTGTTCCCTCCACTCCTTCACTCCAGACGCTCTCCTCCCCTACCCTCCCTCCCTCCCTTCCCCCCATCCACCCCCTCTCATCTAATGTAATTAACAGAGGAGCACGCTGTCTTACAATTGGCTAATGAATAGGCTGTGTCAATACACCAGAGACAGTAGTGTAACAGGAGAAGTGCTGCTCTGTCTGCAGCAAAGCCACAACACCAGTTTAGGAATTCAAGTTAATGTAAAAGTTACTATAGGAAATAGAATATTATCCAGTCTTACAAACACAGACAGTCTAGATGTGACAGGGAGAACGAGGAGAGAGTTACTGCTCTGTCTTTAGAAAGCTCCTTAAGTGTTTAGATAGGGACAGAAAATTAGGGCCATTACTTTTTCATTATCCCATAGGCCTATAGTGTCCTTCACCTGGGGTTGCCATGGCAGCAGTGATTTTCTTCCCTGGCTCTGCCAAATGGCAGCAGTGTACACAGAAAGAGGGGAGCAGCCGACTGCTTTTCTGCTTTGAAATGTCACAACAAGACAAGCACGTCGGTCGGCTTTCATTACGTAACTGTTCTTTTTGGCTGCACGTTATAGTGCAGTTCGTCTAGTGCAGAGATAATCCTCAGAGATGAGACCAAGTCATTCTCTAAGACACACACACTTACAATCACAAGGCAGGGCCAATTCATTATTCACAATTTCCATTTTCACCTTCCCCTCTTTCTGTTCCTTCGTTCTCTGAATGATTCATCAGTCAGTCAGTTTACCAACCAAACACCTTTGTTTTATATTAGCTGTGACAAGCTTGCTGGTATCCAGAGAACTGTCTTCGTCCTCTGTTATTCTAACCTCCTCCCCTTCATTTTCTTTCTTTCTTTCTTTCTTTCTTTCTTTCTTTCTTTCTTTCTTTCTTTCTTTCTTTCTTTCTTTCTTTCCTTCTTTCTTTCTTTCTTTCCTTCTTTCTTTCCTTCTTTCTTTCCTTCTTTCTGTCTTTCTTTCTTTCTTTCATTCTTTCATTCCTTCTTTTCTTTCCTTCCCACACTGAAAACAGGAATAGACCGCTCGAATGCCGCCAGCAATTTATGGAGGGAAGGCAGGTTTCGCTCAGATCAGGCTCTTGGCTTGGCGCTTGTCTCTGTGGGCTGACTGACTGACTCCCTGACCTCCTTCTGTCTCTGACACAAATAGATGTGTAGCGGAGAACCCAGCCAGGACACACACACACACACACACACACACACACACACACACACACACACACACACACACACACACACATAGGGTCAAAAGTAGTGCATTATATAGGAAATGGGATGCCTTTTTTGACGCAGCCAGAGAGTAAAAGTAGCCAGTGACTTTAAAGCCCATTATGCAATATATTCCCCCTGACTTCTAAGTGTGCTTTGGATAAGAGTTCCCTGGAGGGGGATGAAAGGGAGGCTAGAACGCTCCCCACAGGCCCTCCCCTCCCCTGGTGCCGCTGGGAGAGAGGGTATAGAGGAGAGGGTAATGGGGGGGAAGCAGGAGAGGGGAGGGAAGAGATAGGGTAGGCGGAGAGGGTGGAGGGGAGAGAGAGAGGCCTGTGGTGTTGATGGTATCCTAAATGAAATTATAAAATATACAGACCACAAATTCCAATTGGCTATACTTAAACTCTTTAACACCATCCTTAGCTCTGGCATCTTCCCCAATATTTGGAACCAAGGACTGATCACCCCAATCCACAAAAGTGGAGATAAATTTGACTCCAATAACTACCGTGGGATATGCGTCAACAGCAACCTTGGGAAAATCCTCTGCATTTTCATTAACAGCAAGAACCATACATTTCCTCAGTGAATACAATGTACTGAGCAAATGCCAAATTGGCTTTTTACCAAATTACCATATGGCAGACCACGTATTCGCCCTGCACATCCTAATTGACAAACAAACCAAAACAAAGGCAAGTATTCTCCTGCTTTATTGTTTTCCAAAAATAATTATAAAATGCATGTACACAAATATCAAAATAGGCAAAAAACACAAATTTCTTCCCACAGGGCCGTGGGGCGAGACAGCAGCTTAAGCCCCACCCTCTTCAACATACATTACCAGTCAAAAGTTTGGACACACCTACTCATTCAAGGGTTTTTCTTTATTTTGACTAGTTTCTACATTGTAGAATAATAGTGAAGATATCAAAACTATTAAATAACACATATGGAATCATTTAGTAACCAAAAAAGTGTTAAACAAATAAAAATATATTTTAGATTCTTCAACGTAGCCACCCTTTGTCTTGATGACAGTTTTGTACACGCTTGGCATTCTCTCAACCAGCTTCATGAGGTAGTCATCTGGAATGCATTTCAATTAACAGGTGTGCCTTGTTAAAAGTTAATTTGTGGAATTTCTTTCCTTCTTAATGCGTTTGAGCCGATCAGTTGTGTTGTGACAAGGTAGGGGTGGTATACAGAAGACAGCCCTATTTAGTTAAAGACCAAGTCCATAGTATGAGAAGAACAGCTCAAATAAACAAAGAGAAACGACAGTCCATCATTACTTTAAGACATGAAGGTGTGTGGAAAATTGAAGAATCTAAAATATATTTGAATTTGTTTAACACTTTTTTGGTTACTACATGATTCCATATGTGTTATTTTAAAGTTTTGATGTCTTCACTATTATTCTACAATGTAGAAAATAATAAAAAATAAGTAAAAACCTTTGAATGAGTAGGTGTGTCCAAACTTTTACATTTACATTACATTTAAGTCATTTAGCAGACGCTCTTATCCAGAGCGACTTACAAATTGGTGCGTTCACCTTAAGACATCCAGTGGAACAGCCACTTTACAATAGTGCATCTAAATCTTTTAAGGGGGGTGGGTGAGAAGGATTACTTTATCCTATCCTAGGTATTCCTGAAAGAGGTGGGGTTTCAGGTGTCTCCGGAAGGTGGTGATTGACTCCGCTGTCCTGGCGTCGTGAGGGAGTTTGTTCCACCATTGGGGGGCCAGAGCAGCGAACAGTTTTGACTGGGCTGCGCGGGAACTGTACTTCCTCAGTGGTAGGGAGGCGAGCAGGCCAGAGGTGGATGAACGCAGTGCCCTTGTTTGGGTGTAGGGCCTGATCAGAGCCTGGAGGTACTGAGGTGCCGTTCCCCTCACAGCTCCGTAGGCAAGCACCAAGGTCTTGTAGCGGATGCGAGCATCAACTGGAAGCCAGTGGAGAGAGCGGAGGAGCGGGGTGACGTGAGAGAACTTGGGAAGGTTGAACACCAGACGGGCTGCGGCGTTCTGGATGAGTTGTAGGGGTTTAATGGCACAGGCAGGGAGCCCAGCCAACAGCGAGTTGCAGTAATCCAGACGGGAGATGACAAGTGCCTGGATTAGGACCTGCGCTGCTTCCTGTGTGAGGCAGGGTCGTACTCTGCGGATGTTGTAGAGCATGAACCTACAAGAACGGGCCACCGCCTTGATGTTAGTTGAGAACGACAGGGTGTTGTCCAGGATCACGCCAAGGTTCTTAGCGCTCTGGGAGGAGGACACAATGGAGTTGTCAACCGTGATGGCGAGATCATGGAATGGGCAGTCCTTCCCCGGGAGGAAGAGCAGCTCCGTCTTGCCGAGGTTCAGCTTGAGGTGGTGATCCGTCATCCACACTGATATGTCTGCCAGACATGCAGAGATGCGATTCGCCACCTGGTCATCAGAAGGGGGAAAGGAGAAGATTAATTGTGTGTCGTCTGCATAGCAATGATAGGAGAGACCATGTGAGGTTATGACAGAGCCAAGTGACTTGGTGTATAGCGAGAATAGGAGAGGGCCTAGAACAGAGCCCTGGGGACGCCAGTGGTGAGAGCGCGTGGTGAGGAGACAGATTCTCGCCACGCCACCTGGTAGGAGCGACCTGTCAGGTAGGACGCAATCCAAGTGTGGGCCGCGCCGGAGATGCCCAACTCGGAGAGGGTGGAGAGGAGGATCTGATGGTTCACAGTATCGAAGGCAGCCGATAGGTCTAGAAGGATGAGAGCAGAGGAGAGAGAGTTAGCTTTAGCAGTGCGGAGGGCCTCCGTGATACAGAGAAGAGCAGTCTCAGTTGAATGACTAGTCTTGAAACCTGACTGATTTGGATCAAGAAGGTCATTCTGAGAGAGATAGCGGGAGAGCTGGCCAAGGACGGCACGTTCAAGAGTTTTGGAGAGAAAAGAAAGAAGGGATACTTTTGACTGGTAATGTATATATCAATGAATTGCCGAGGGCACTTGAACAGTCTGCAGCACCCGGCCTCACCCTACTAGAATCTGAAGTGAAATGTCTACTTTTTGCTGATGATCTGGTGCTTCTGTCCCATCATTGCCCTAGAGCACACAAAAAAACTGTACATACCTCGGCCTCAACATCAGCGCCACAGGTAACTTCCACAAAGCTGTGAACGATCTGAGAGACAAGGCAAGAAGAGCCTTCTATCTGGCTAAAAATACTTGAATCAGCTATAGAACCCATTGCCCTTTATGGTTGTGAGGTCTGGGGTCCGCTCACCACCCCAAAAATCACAAAATTGGACAAACACCAAATTGAGACTCTGCATGCAGAATTCTGCAAAAATATCCTCCATGTTCAACGTAAAACAAAAAATTGTGCATTCAGAGCAGAATTATGCTGATACCTGATCAAAATCCAGAAAAGAGCCGTTAAATTCTACAACCACCTAAAAGGAAGCGATTCCCAAACCTTCTATAACAAAGTCATCACCTTCAGAGAAATTAACCTGGAGACGAGTCCCCTAAGCAAGCTGGTCCTGGGGCTTTGTTCACAAACACAAACATACCCCATAGAGCCAGGACAGCAAAACAATTAGACCCAACCAAATCATGACAAAATAAAACGATAATTACTCGACACATTGGAAAGAATAATCAAAAAAACAGAGCAAACTAGAATGCTATTTGGCCTTAAACAGAGAGTACACAGTGGCAGAATACCTGACCATTGTGACTGACACAAACTTAAGAAAAGCTTTGACTATGTACAGACTCAGTGAGCATAGCCTTGCTATTGAGAAAAGCCGCCATAGGCAGACCTGGCTCTCAAGAGAAGACAGGCTATGTGCACACTGCCCACAAAATGAGGTGGAAACTGAGATGCACTTCCTAACCTCCTGCCAAATGTGTGACCATATTAGAGATACATATTTCCCTCAGATTACACAGATCCACAAAGAATTAGAAAACAAACCCAAATTTGATAAACTCTCATATCTATTGGGTGAAATACCACAGTGTGCCATCACAGATATTTGTGACCTGTTGCCACAAGAAAAGGTCAACCAGGGAAGAACAAACACCATTGTAAATACAACCCATATTTATGCTTATTTATTTTCCCTTGTACTTTATCTATTTGCACGTACTGTAATATGACATTTGAAATTTCTTTTATTAGTTTGGAACTTTTGTGAGTGTAATGTTTACTGTTAAATTGTTTTTTTTCGTCACTTTTGTTCATGATCTGTTTAACTTACTTTGACAATGTTAACATATGTTTCCCATGCCAATAAAGCCCCTTAAATTGAATTGAGAGAGAGAGGAAAAGTGCAGAGGGAGGGGAAGAGGGAGAGGAGCGAGGATTGGTAAGATATGGATGGGAGGAGGGAAGGAAGGTGAAGTTTTTAGGGGAACACTGGAGAGAACAGGGGGAGGGGAGAAAATAAATGGCAGAGGGAAAGAGGATTGAGGAGATGGAATGGCAGGCTTTGAGAGTATTAGTCTAGTCTTTGGGGAGATGGAATGGCAGGCTTTGAGAGTATTAGTCTAGTCTTTGGGGAGATGGAATGGCAGGCTTTGAGAGTATTAGTCTAGTCTTTGGGGAGATGGAATGGCAGGCTTTGAGAGTATTAGTCTAGTCTTTGGGGAGATGGAATGGCAGGCTTTGAGAGTATTAGTCTAGTCTTTGGGGAGATGGAATGGCAGGCTTTGAGAGTATTAGTCTAGTCTTTGGGGAGATGGAATGGCAGGCTTTGAGAGTATTAGTCTAGTCTTTGGGGAGATGGAATGGCAGGCTTTGAGAGTATTAGTCTAGTCTTTGGGGAGATGGAATGGCAGGCTTTGAGAGTATTAGTCTAGTCTTTGGGGAGATGGAATGGCAGGCTTTGAGAGTATTAGTCTAGTCTTTGGGGAGATGGAATGGCAGGCTTTGAGAGTATTAGTCTAGTCTTTGGGGAGATGGAATGGCAGGCTTTGAGAGTATTAGTCTAGTCTTTGGGGAGATGGAATGGCAGACTTTGAGAGTATTAGTCTAGTCTTTGGGGAGATGGAATGGCAGGCTTTGAGAGTATTAGTCTAGTCTTTGGGGAGATGGAATGGCAGGCTTTGAGAGTATTAGTCTAGTCTTTGGGGAGATGGAATGGCAGGGTTTGAGAGTATTAGTCTAGTCTTTGGGGAGATGGAATGGCAGGCTTTGAGAGTATTAGTCTAGTCTTTGGGGAGATGGAATGGCAGGCTTTGAGAGTATTAGTCTAGTCTTTGGGGAGATGGAATGGCAGGCTTTGAGAGTATTAGTCTAGTCTTTGGGGAGATGGAATGGCAGGCTTTGAGAGTATTAGTCTAGTCTTTGGGGAGATGGAATGGCAGGCTTTGAGAGTATTAGTCTAGTCTTTGGGGAGATGGAATGGCAGGCTTTGAGAGTATTAGTCTAGTCTTTGGGGAGATGGAATGGCAGGCTTTGAGAGTATTAGTCTAGTCTTTGGGGAGATGGAATGGCAGGCTTTGAGAGTATTAGTCTAGTCTTTGGGGAGATGGAATGGCAGGCTTTGAGAGTATTAGTCTAGTCTTTGGGGAGATGGAATGGCAGGCTTTGAGAGTATTAGTCTAGTCTTTGGGGAGATGGAATGGCAGGCTTTGAGAGTATTAGTCTAGTCTTTGGGGAGATGGAATGGCAGGCTTTGAGAGTATTAGTCTAGTCTTTGGGGAGATGGAATGGCAGGCTTTGAGAGTATTAGTCTAGTCTTTGGGGAGATGGAATGGCAGGCTTTGAGAGTATTAGTCTAGTCTTTGGGGAGATGGATAGAGGACTTAAGAGGAGGTCTCACTGTAGGAAAGTTGACAGGACAGGATGATAGGGTGGTTCAAATCAAATCAAATTGTATTGGTCACATACACATGGTTAGTAGATGTTAATGCGAGTGTAGCGAAATGCTTGTGCTTCTACTTCGGACAGTGCAGTAATATCTAACAAGTAATCTAACGTTTCCCCAACAACTACCTAATACACACAAATCTAAAGGGGTGAATGAGAATATGTACATATAAGTATATGGATGAGCGATGGCATAGGCAAGGTGCAATAGATGCTGTGAAATACAGTATATACATGTGATATGAGGAATGTAAGATGTGTAAACATTATTAAAGTGGCATTATTTAAAGTGGCATTGTTTAAAGGGACTAGTGATCCATTTCTTAAAGTGGCCAGTGATTGGGTCTCAATGTAGGCAGCAGCCTCTCTGAGTTAGTGATTGCTCTATAGCAGTCTGATGGCCTTGAGATAGAAGCTATTTTCAGTCTCTTGGTCCCAGCTTTGAGTCACCTGTACTGACCTCGCCTTCTGGATGGTAGCGGTGTGAACAGGCAGTGGCTCGGGTGGTTGTTGTCCTTGATGATCTTTTTGGCCTTCCTGTGACATCGGTTGCTGTAGGTGTCATGGAGGGCAGGTAGTTTGCCCCCGGTGATGCTTTGTGCAGACCTCACCACCCTCTGGAGAGCCTTGCGGTTGAGGGCGGTGCAGTTGCCGAACCAGGCTGTGATATAGCCCGAGAGGATGCTCTCGATTGTGCATCTGTAAAAATTCATCAGGGTTTTTGGTGACAAGCCAAATTTCTTCCGCCTCCTGAGGTTGAAGAGGCGCTGTTGCGTCTTCTTCACCATACTGTCTGTGTGGGTGGACCATTTCAGTTTGTCTCTGATGTGTACGCCCAGGAACTTAGAACCTTCTTCCCCATACTGTCTGTGTGGGTGGACCTTTTCAGTTTGTCTCTGATGTGTACGCCCAGGAACTTAGAACCTTCTTCACCATACTGTCTGTGTGGGTGGACCATTTCAGTTTGTGTCTGATGTGTACGCCCAGGAACTTAGAACCTTCTTCACCATACTGTCTGTGTGGGTGGACCTTTTCAGTTTGTCTCTGATGTGTACGCCCAGGAACTTAGAACCTTCTTCACCTTACTGTCTGTGTGGGTGGACCATTTCAGTTTGTCTCTGATGCCCAGGAACTTAGAACCTTCTTCACCATACTGTCTGTGTGGGTGGACCATTTCAGTTTGTCTCTGATGTGTACGCCCAGGAACTTAGAACCTTCTTCACCATACTGTCTGTGTGGGTGGACCATTTCAGTTTGTCTCTGATGTGTACGCCCAGGAACTTAGAACCTTCTTCACCATACTGTCTGTGTGGGTGGACCATTTCAGTTTGTCTCTGATGTGTACGCCCAGGAACTTAGAACCTTCTTCACCATACTGTCTGTGTGGGTGGACCATTTCAGTTTGTCTCTGATGTGTACGCCCAGGAACTTAGAACCTTCTTCACAATACTGTCTGTGTGGGTGGACCATTTCAGTTTGTCTCTGATGCCCAGGAACTTAGAACCTTCTTCACCATACTGTCTGTGTGGGTGGACCATTTCAGTTTGTCTCTGATGCCCAGGAACCTAGAACCTTCTTCACCATACTGTCTGTGTGGGTGGACCATTTCAGTTTGTCTCTGATGTGTACGCCCAGGAACTTAGAACCTTCTTCACCATACTGTCTGTGTGGGTGGACCATTTCAGTTTGTCTCTGATGTGTACGACCAGGAACTTAGAACCTTCTTCACCATACTGTCTGTGTGGATGGACCATTTCAGTTTGTCTCTGATGTGTACGCCCAGGAACTTAGAACCTTCTTCACCATACTGTCTGTGTGGGTGGACCATTTCAGTTTGTCTCTGATGTGTACGCCCAGGAACTTAGAACCTTCTTCACCATACTGTCTGTGTGGGTGGACCATTTCAGTTTGTCTCTGATGTGTACGCCCAGGAACTTAGAACCTTCTTCACCATACTGTCTGTGTGGGTGGACCATTTCAGTTTGTCTCTGATGTGTACGCCCAGGAACTTAGAACCTTCTTCACCATACTGTCTGTGTGGGTGGACCATTTCAGTTTGTCTCTGATGTGTACGCCCAGGAACTTAGAACCTTCTTCACAATACTGTCTGTGTGGGTGGACCATTTCAGTTTGTCTCTGATGTGTACGCCCAGGAACTTAGAACCTTCTTCACAATACTGTCTGTGTGGGTGGACCATTTCAGTTTGTCTCTGATGTGTACGCCCAGGAACTTAGAACCTTCTTCACCATACTGTCTGTGTGGGTGGACCATTTCAGTTTGTCTCTGATGTGTACGCCCAGGAACTTAGAACCTTCTTCACCATACTGTCTGTGTGGGTGGACCATTTCAGTTTGTCTCTGATGTGTACGCCCAGGAACTTTAGAACCTTCTTCACAATACTGTCTGTGTGGGTGGACCATTTCAGTTTGTCTCTGATGCCCAGGAACTTAGAACCTTCTTCACCATACTGTCTGTGTGGGTGGACCATTTCAGTTTGTCTCTGATGCCCAGGAACCTAGAACCTTCTTCACCATACTGTCTGTGTGGGTGGACCATTTCAGTTTGTCTCTGATGTGTACGACCAGGAACTTAGAACCTTCTTCACCATACTGTCTGTGTGGATGGACCATTTCAGTTTGTCTCTGATGTGTACGCCCAGGAACTTAGAACCTTCTTCACCATACTGTCTGTGTGGGTGGACCATTTCAGTTTGTCTCTGATGTGTACGCCCAGGAACTTAGAACCTTCTTCACCATACTGTCTGTGTGGGTGGACCTTTTCAGTTTGTCTCTGATGCCCAGGAACTTAGAACTTTGCCACCTTCTCCACCTTGAATGGTGTAGTGGGAGTAGAGTTGAGCGGTATCCAGATTTTCATACCTTCATACCGTTCCTGTACCATACCAGGGCATACGATATTAACGGCAGTGCACACAAGGTGCTCTATTTCCAAACGTTAAAAAAATAGCAGCGCTACACCCCTGCTTATAACTGTAAGTAAACTATCTAAGATGTGCCAAATAAATTATCTCCAGGTCAGGATAAAAAATCTAGGCCTTATTTTTTTTACCATTTCGATTTGACTTGCGATTTAAATCAAAATACTTGGGTGAACTGTAGGAATCATGGAACTAGAATGATTATTCTAATCTATAGTTAGAATATAAGTGGGCACTTTGAATATGGTGTTTGACATGACAACGAATGAAACTGCCAGGGAGGAGTTATTGTGACAGGGTAGGAACCAGGAAGCAAAGTGTTGATTAGTGTTTTCTAGGGGACCCTAGAATTTTTGGCTACATTAAATGTTTTCTCTTAGGTATTTCATGTTGCCAACATATTCATGCTTTGCCTATTTCTCTTTGATTTTACAAGATACTGTTGCACAAACAACATGCTGATTTAGGCCTACACCGTCACTGGTATCAGGCTGTAGCTAGCTACGTTAGCTCTGACTCAGTACATTTATTAGCTAGCTAGCCAGCTAACTAGCGATTAGTGGCTAGCATTAGCCCCTAACACGATATTAGCCACAACTTGCTAGGAAAAGACAATCTAGGTGTTTGCAGATGTAAGACACAAACTGATAGTGTCATTATAGAACATTTGTGGCTTTATATTAAGAAACAAAGCGGAAACACCATTGTGGTCATCAACATTGTTGCGTGACCATGCAGACTAAACGCACGTCTCATGGTCGAGCAACAACAAATGCACTCCTTGAGTGACAGGGGGTGGGGCTAGGTCTGTGTGGAAAGTGGCATCTCTTGGCAGTAGTACTGTAGACTAGTTTATCACTGACCTCAACCCAGAGTCTCTCAGTGTTCACAGTTAGCCCACTGACACCCCTATCAGACCACAGCAAAATCACAGTCTACTTGAACAGAGCAATACTCAATCACGAGGCATCAAAGCCAAAGGAACTGAGTAACATTAAGAAATGCTATAGATGGAAGGAATGCAGTTTGGAAACCTACCAAAAAACAATTAAGCAACAACAAATTCAATCCCTTCTAGACAATTTCCTGGGTAAAACGTTCCACTGCAATAGTGAAGGTGTAAACTTGGCAGTAGAAAATCTTAACACTATATTTGACCTCTCAGCTTCCCTATCAAATCTAAAAATCTCAAATAGAAAACCGAAGAAAATGAACAGCAATGACAAATGGTTTGATGAAGAATGCAAAAATCGAAGAAAGACATTGAGAAACCTGTCCAACCAAAAACATAGAGACCCGGGAAACCTGAGTCTACGCCTTCACTATGGTGAATCACTAAGACAATACAGAAATACACTACAGAAAAAGAAGGAACAGCACATCAGAAATCAGCTCAATGTAATTGAAGAATCCATAGACTCTAACCACTTCTGGGAAAATTGGAAAACACTAAACAAACAACAACACGAATAATTATCTATCCAAAATGGAGATGTATGGGTAAATCACTTCTCCAATCCTTTTGGCTCTATAACAAAGAATAAAGAGCAAAAACATATACATGATCAAATACAAATCTTAGAATCAACTATTAAAGACTACCAGAACCCACTGGATTCTCCAATTACCTTGAACGAGTTACAGGACAAAATAAAAACCCTCCAACCCAAAAAGGCCTGTGGTGTTGATGGTATCCTTAATGAAATGATCAAATATATAGATAACAAATTCCAATTGGCTATACTAAAACTCTTTAACATCATCCTTAGCTCTGGCATCTTCCCCAATATTTGGAACCAAGGACTGATCACCCCAATCCACAGAAGTGGAGACAAATTTGACCCCAATAACTACCGTGGAATATGCGTCAACAGTAACCTTGGGAAAATCCTCTGCATTATCATTAACCCCAGACTCGTACATTTCCTCAATGAAAACAATGTACTGAGCAAATGTCAAATTGGCTTTTTACAAAATTACCGTACAGCAGACCATGTATTCACCCTGCACACCCTAATTGACAACCAACAAACCAAAACAAAGGCAAAGTCTTCTCATGCTTTGTTCATTTCAAAAAAGCCTTCGACTCAGTTTGGCATGAGGGTCTGCTATACAAATTGATGGAAAGTGGTGTTGGGGGTAGAACATACGACATTATAAAATCCATGTACACAAACAACAAGTGTGCGGTTAAAATTGGCAAAAAACACACATTTCTTCACACAGGGTCGTGGGGTGAGACAGGGTTACAGCTTAAGCCCCGCCCTCTTCAACATACAGTGGGGCAAAAAGTATTTAGTCAGCCACCAATTGTGCAAGTTCTCCCACTTAAAAATATGAGAGAGGCCTGTAATTTTCATCATAGGTACACTTCAACTATGACAGACAAAATGAGAAAAAAAATCCAGAAAATCACATTGTAGGATTTTTAATGAATTTATTTGCAAATTATGGTGGAAAATAAGTATTTGGTCACCTACAAACAAGCAAGATTTCTGGCTCTCACAGACCTGTAACTTCTTCTTTAAGAGGCTCCTCTGTCCTCCACTCGTTACCTGTATTAATGGCACCTGTTTGAACTTGTTATCAGTATAAAAGACACCTGTCCACCACCTCAAACAGTCACACTCCAAACTACACTATGGCCAAGAACAAAGAGCTGTCAAAGGACACCAGAAACAAAATTGTAGACCTGCACCAGGCTGGGAATTATTAGGAAATGGAAGACATACAAGACCACTGATAATCTCCCTCGATCTGGGGCTCCACACAAGATCTCACCCCGTGGGGTCAAAATTATCACAAGAACGGTGAGCAAAAATCCCAGAACCACACGGGGGGAACCTAGTGAATGACCTGCAGAGAGCTGGGACCAAAGTAACAAAGCCTACCATCAGCAAGGGCATTAAAGATGAAACGTGGCTGGGTCTTTCAGCATGACAATGATCCCAAACACACCGCCCGGGCAACGAAGGAGTGGCTTCATAAGAAGCATTTCAAGGTCCTGGAGTGGCCTAGCCAGTCTCCAGATCTTAACCCCATAGAAAATCTTTGGAGGGAGTTGAAAGTCCGTGTTGCCCAGCAACAGCACCAAAACATCACTGCTCTAGTGGAGATCTGCATGGAGGAATGGGCCAAAATACCAGCAACAGTGTGTGACAACCGTGTGAAGACTTACAGAAACGTTTGACCTCTGTCATTGCCAACAAAGGGTATATAACAAATTATTGAGATAAACTTTTGTTATTGACCAAATACTTATTTTCCACCATAATTTGCAAATAAATTTATAAAAAATCCTACCATGTGATTTTTTGGATTTCTTTTGCTAATTTTGTCTGTCATAGTAGAAGTGTACCTATGATGAAAATTACAGGCCTCTCTCATCTTTTTAAGTGGGAGAACTTGCACAATTGGTGGCTAAATACATTTTTGCCCCACTGTATATAACAACGAATTTGCGCGGGCACTAGAAAAGTCTGCAGCACCCGGCCTCACTCTACTAGAATCCGAAGTCAAATATCTACTGTTTGTAGATGATCTGGTGCTTCTGTCACCAACCAAGGAGGGCCTACAGCAGCACCTAGATCTTCTGCACAGATTCTGTCAGACCTGGGCCCTGACAGTAAATCTCAGTAAGACCAAAATAATGGTGTTCCAAAAAAGGTCCAGTCGCCAGGACCACAAATACAAATTCAATCTAGACAATGTTGCCCTAGAGCACACAAAAAAACTATACATACCTTGGCCTAAACATCAGCGCCACAGGTATCTTCCACAAAGCTGTGAACGATCTGAGAGACAAGGCAAGAAGGGCATTCTATGCCATCAAAAGGAACATAAATTTCAACATACCAATTAGGATCTGGCTAAAAATACTTGAATCAGTCATAGAGCCCATTTCCCTTTACGGTTGTGAGGTCTGGGGTCCGCTCACCAAACAAGAATTCACAAAATGGGACAAACACCAAATTGAGACTCTGCATTCAGAATTCTGTAAAAATATCCTCCGTGTACAATGTAGAACACCAAATAATGCATGCAGAGCAGAATTAGGCTGATACCCACTAATTATCAAAATCCAGAAAAGAAGCGATTCCCAAACCTTCCATAACAAAGCCATCACCTACAGAGAGATGAACCTGGGGAAGAGTCCCCTAAGCAAGCTGGTCCTGGAGCTCTGTTCACAAACACAAACACACCCCACAGAGCCCCAGGACAGCAGCACAATTAGACCCAACCAAATCATGATAAAACAAAAAGATAATTACTTGACACATTGGAAAGAATTAACAAAAAAACAGAGCAAACTAGAATGCTATTTGGCCCTAAACAGAGAGTACACAGTGGCAGAATACCTGACCACTGTGACTGACCCAAAATTAAGGAAAGCTTTGACTATGTACAGACTCAGTGAGCATAGCCTTGCTATTGAGAAAGGATGCCGTCGGCAGACATGGCTCTCAAGAGAAGACAGGCTATGTGCTCGCTGCCCACAAAATGAGGTGGAAACCGAGCTGCACTTCCTAACCTCCTGCCCAATGTATGACCATATTAGACAGACATGTTTCCCTCAGATTACTCAGATCCACAAAGAATTCAAAAACAAATCCAGTTTTGATAAACTCCCACAAGAAAAGGGCAACCAGTGAAGAACAAACACCACTGTAAATACAACCCATATTTATGCTTATTTATTTTCCTTAACCATTTGTACATTGTTACAACACGGTATATATACACTGCTCAAAAAATAAAGGGAACACTAAAATAACACATCCTAGATCTGAATGAATGAAATATTCTTATTAAATACTTTTTTCATTACATTGCTGAATGTGCTGACAACAAAATCATACAAAAATGATCAATGGAAATCAAATTTATCAACCCATGGAGGTCTGGATTTGGAGTCACACTCAAAATTAAAGTGGAAAACCACACTACAGGCTGATCCAACTTTGATGTAATGTCCTGAAAACAAGTCCAAATGAGGCTCAGTAGTGTGTGTGTGGCCTCCACGTGCCTGTATGACCTCCCTACAACGCCTGGGCATGCTCCTGATGAGGTGGCGGATGGTCTCCTGAGGGATCTCCTCCCAGACCTGGACTAAAGCATCCGCCAACTCCTGGACAGTCTGTGGTGCAACATGGCGTTGGTGGATGGAGCGAGACATGATGTCCCAGATGTGCTCAATTAGATTCAGGTCTGGGGAACGGGCGGCCAGTCCATAGCATCAATGCCTTCCTCTTGCAGGAACTGCTGACACACTCCAGCCACATGAGGTCTAGCATTGTCTTGCATTAGGAGGAACCCAGGGCCAACCGCACCAGCATATGGTCTCACAAGGGGTCTGGGGATCTCATCTCGGTACCTAATGGCAGACAGGCTACCTCTGGCGAGCACATGGAGGGCTGTGCGGCCCCCCCAAAGAAATGCCACCCCACACCATGACTGACCCACCGCCAAACCGGTCATGCTGGACCGGCGTCTCCAGACTGTCACGTCTGTCACATGTGCTCAGTGTGAACCTGCTTTCATCTGTGAAGAGCACAGGGCGCCAGTGGCGAATTTGCCAATCTTGGTGTTCTCTGGCAAATGCCAAACATCCTGCACGGTGTTCTGCTGTAAGCACAACCCCCACCTGTGGACGTCGGGCCCTCATACCACCCTCATGGAGTCTGTTTCTGACCGTTTGAGCAGACACATGCACATTTGTGGCCTGCTGGAGGTCATTTTGCATGGCTCTGGCAGTGCTCCGCCATCATTCAAAAGTGACCAAATCATCAGCCAGGAAGCATAGGAACTGAGAAGTTGTCTGTGGTTATCACCTGCAGAACCACTCCTTTATTGGGGGTGTCTTGCTAATTGCCTATCATTTCTACCTGTTGTCTATTCCATTTGCACAACAGCATGTGAAATGTATTGTCAATCAGTGTTGCTTCCTAAGTGGACAGTTTGATTTCACAGAAGTGTGATTGACTTGGAGTTATATTGTGTTGTTTAAGTGTTCCCTTTATTTTTTTGAGCAGTGTATAAAAATAATATGACATTTGTAATGTCTTTATTGTTTTGAAACTTCTGTATGTGTAATGTTTACTGTTAATTTTTATTGTTTATTTCACTTTTGTGTATTATCTACCTCACTTGCTTTGGCAATGTTAACACATGTTTCCCATGCCAATAAAGCCCCTTGAATTGAAATTGAATTGAATTGAGATGAGTAGCGGAGTAAACTATAAAAATGTACGTTACACATGGCGTATCACATTTAACAAACCAAACATTCAAATACCATTATAGAAGGTAAAGTAAACCCAAACCGGCCCGTGCATCAATACCGGCATATTGTAAAATACGGTATAACGCCCAGCCCTATATTAACAAGGTCTATTTAGAACGTTTCCTCATTTCCTAATTCTCTGACAGCCCCTCTGTGTGTGTGTGTGTGTGTGTGTGTCGTGGGTGTGTGAGTGGGGTGTGTGTGTGTGGGGGGGGGGGGCAAAGGTGAGAAGAAACAGCCTAGAACAGCAGATACCCTATACAATCCCTCACTCTCTCTCTGTGAGGTTATTCATGCTGGCTGGCAGAGTAGATTGTTTTCTGAATGGCCTCAGAGTGGTCAATGCAGGCAGGCAGGCTACTCTGTGTGGGCACAGTTGAAACACACAGCCCCGTGGAGAACAGAGGTCTGATTGTGACCAGGCAATCACTATGAGTGGCCCTGCAGCTCTCACACAGATCACATCGAGTGGCAGCGAGGGCGACTGACACTCATCTGATTTTCTGATTTGATTTTCCACTGATTAGGCCAACCATAGAGGATTGGTGACAAGAGGTTATATATGGTAACGGACAGTGGGGTATGTTGAGCAATTTCTGCCACACTGATTGAAGTGGATTTAAACAGGTGACATCAATAAGGGATCATAGCTTTTACCTGGATTCACCTGGTCAGTCTACAGTATTTCATGGAAAGAGCAGGTGTTCCTAATTCGTTGTATCCACACTCACTTTATACTCACTCTCTCCATACTGTCCCTGGCTCTGAGTCTGCCAGTCTGACAATGGCTTGCTGTATGAGTGTTGCTGGTTGTGTCTAATTCGCCATGAGAGAAGGTAAATCAGGCTTAAAGCCCTGCTAAGAGTCTTAGAGCTGTGGCTGGGGCATGTGGTGCTGACATCCCTGCATGACCACGTAACCCCCCATCATGGTCTAACAACACAGGACCAGGTAGCTAGCAGATAGTTGATCCCTGTCTGTAGCACTGTCTCTCTCTCTCTCTCCCTCTCTCTCTCTCTCTCTCTCTGTAGAACTGTCTCTCTCTCTTGCTCTCTCTTTCTCTCTGTAGCACTGTCTCTCTCTGTGTGTAGCACTGTCTCTCTCTCTCTCTCTCTCTCTCTCTTTCTCTCTCTCTCTGTGTGTAGCACTGTCTCTCTCTCTCTCTCTCTCTCTCTCTCTCTCATTCTCTCTCTCATTCTCTCTCTCTCTCTCGCTCTCTCTCTGTAGAACTGTCTCTCTCTCTTGCTCTCTCTTTCTCTCTGTAGCACTGTCTCTCTCTGTGTGTAGCACTGTCTCTCTCTCTCTCTCTCTCTCTCTCTCTCTCTCATTCTCTCTCTCTGTAGCTCTCTCTCTCTCTCTCTCTCATTCTCTCTCTCTTTAGCACTGTCTCTCTCTCTCGCTCTCTCTCTGTAGCACTGTCTCTCTCTCTCTCGCTCTCTCTCTGTAGCACTGTCTCTCTCTCTCTCGCTCTCTCTCTGTAGCACTGTCTCTCTCTCTCTCTCTCTCTCTCTCTCTATTTCTCTCTCTCTGTAGCAATGTCTCTCTCTCTGTAGCACTGGCTCTCTCTCTCTGTAGCTCTCTCTCTCTCTCTCTCTCTGTAGCACTCTCTCTCTCTCTCTCTCTCTCTCTCATTCTCTCTCTCTGTAGCACTCTCTCTCTCTCTCTCTCTCTCTCTCATTCTCTCTCTCTCTGTAGCACTGTCTCTCTCTCTCTCTCTCTCACTCTCTCATTCTCTCTCTCTTTAGCACTGTCTCTCTCTCTCGCTCTCTCTCTGTAGCACTGTCTCTCTCTCTCTCTCTCTCATTCTCTCTCTTTAGCACTGTCTCTCTCTCTCGCTCTCTCTCTGTAGCACTGTCTCTCTCTCTCTCTCTCTCTCTCTATTTCTCTCTCTCTGTAGCACTGTCTCTCTCTCTCACTCTCTCATTCTCTCTCTTTAGCACTGTCTCTCTCTCTCGCTCTCTCTCTGTAGCACTGTCTCTCTCTCTCTCTCTCTCATTCTCTCTCTTTAGCACTGTCTCTCTCTCTCGCTCTCTCTCTGTAGCACTGTCTCTCTCTCTCTCTCTCTCTCTCTATTTCTCTCTCTCTGTAGCAATGTCTCTCTCTCTGTAGCTCTCTCTCTCTCTCTCTCTCTCTCTCTCTCTCTCTCTGTAGCACTCTCTCTCTCTCTCTCTCTCTCTCTCTCTCTCTCTCTCTCTCTCTCATTCTCTCTCTGTAGCACTGTCTCTCTCTCTCTCTCTCTCTCTCTCGCTCTCTCATTCTCTCTCTCTGTAGCACTGTCTCTCTCTCTCTCTCTCTCTCTCGCTCTCTCTCTGTAGAACTGTCTCTCTCTCTTGCTCTCTCTTTCTCTCTGTAGCACTGTCTCTCTCTGTGTGTAACACTGTCTCTCTCTCTCTCTCTCTCTCTCTGTCTCTCTCTCTCTCTCTCTCTGTAGCAATGTCTCTCTCTCTCTCTCTCTCTCTCTCTCTCTCTGTGTAGCACTGTCTCTCTCTCTCTCTCTCTCTCTGTGCAGCACTGTCTCCCCCTCTCTCTCTCTCTCTCTCTCTCTCTCTCTCTCTGTGTAGCACTGTCTCTGTCTGTCTCTCTCTCTCTCTCTCTGTGTAGCACTCCCTCTCTCTCTCTCTCTCAATTCAATTCAAATTCAAGCTGCTTTATTGGCATGAAAAACATTGTGTCAATATTGCCAAAGCAACAATGTATACAATATACATTGTAACAAAATTATAAATGATAGCAAATAATAATATAAAATGGTAGTAAATAATAATACAAAATTAAATAAAAAATAATAACAATAAAATGGTAACAGTCAATAGTAGAATAGTAGAATAGAAGATGTAATAAATATAAAATCAAATTATGGAAAAAAATAAATATAAAATCAAATTATGGACTACAATCATCATTACTACGACTACTACTACCATCACTAAACTGTTATCACTACCATTACCACCCATATTTGGAATGATAAACATTAATAATTATAGTAATAACAATAATAGTAATAATAAGTAAGTTACTGCTTACTATGCAGATGTTATTATTCAGTGTCCCTCAGGCTATGGCAGGAAAATACATATTTGGCTGCAAGAGGAGCCATTGCTCCTTCGCCCATGAGTATTTTTAGCATTTCCTCTGGGTTCAATTTGTAAAAATTTGGAATAAATGTAGTCATTTCTGTGAATAATGAATCTCTTTGTGAGGAATATTTATCACAGTAAAGGAGAAAGTGCATCTCTGTCTCTACCTCCCCTGTCATGCAGTGACCACATACACACTCCTCTTTGGGTAGCCATGTCTTTTTATGTCTGCCGGTTTCTATTGCCAATCGGTGGTCACTCAGCCTGCACTTGGTAAGGATCTGTCTCTGCTTCGTATCTCTGACAGAGTAGAGATAATCAGCCAATTCATATTCTCTGTTTAGGGTCAGATAGCAATTTAGTCGGCAATTTAGTCTCTCTCTGTGTAGCACTGTCTCTCTCTCTGTGTAGCACTCCCTCTCTCTCTCTCTCTCTCTCTCTCTCTCTCTCTCTGTGTAGCACTGTCTCTGTCTCTCTCTCTCTCTGTAGCACTCTCTCTCTCTCTCTCTCTCTCTTTAGCATTGTCTCTCTCTCTCTCTCTCTTTAGCATTGTCTCTCTCTCTCTCTCTCTTTAGCATTGTCTCTCTCTCTCTCTCTCTGTAGCTCTCTCTCTCTCTCTCTCTCTGTAGCACTGTCTCTCTCTCTCTGTAGCACTGTCTCTCTCTCTCTCTCTCTCTCTCTCTCTCTGGGTAGTACTGTCTCCCCCTCTCTCTCTCTCTCTCTCTCTTTAGCATTGTCTCTCTCTCTCTCTCTCTCTATTTAGCATTCTCTCTCTCTCTCTCTCTCTCTCTCTCTGTAGCACTCTCTCTCTCTCTCTCTCTGTAGCACTGTCTCTCTCTCTCTGTAGCACTCTCTCTCTCTCTCTCTCTCTCTCTGGGTAGTACTGTCTCCCCCTCTCTCTCTCTCTCTCTCTCTCTCTCTCTCTCTGTGTAGCACTGTTTCTCTCTCTGTGTAGCACTGTCTCTCTCTCTCTCTCTCTCTCTCTCTCTCTGTGTGTAGCACTGTCTCTCTCTCTCTTTCTCTCTCTCTCTCTCTCTCTCTCTCTCTCTCTCTCTCTGTGTGTGTAGCACTCTCTCTCTCTCTCTCTCTCTCTCTCTCTCTCTCTCTCTGTGTAGCACTGTCTCTCTCTCTCTCTCTCTCTCTCTCTCTCTGTGTAGCACTGTCTCTCTCTCTCTCTCTCTCTCTCTCTCTCTCTGCATGCTGGGAGTGATTGGTGCATGCTGGGAATTGTTTGAGTGAAGGAGTGCGTGTGTTGTGGAGAGTTAGATATTCACAACTTTCTTTCGGTTTGCTATTTGTTGGTGGCATTTTTTTTTGGTGCATGATTAACGTTATTATTTTTTTGTCGTAGAATTAAGTATTTTTTATCTCGTATCAAAATTACCCAGATTTTGGCGGGGATGGCAGACCGAATGGGGATGCCGTCCCTGTCACTTCGGCACGGCTTTAGGTGTGTTACTGAAGCTGCTGTCACGGTGAAGGAGTTTCTGGTCGCCGTAGGAGTGAAGGTAGGATATGAGAATATTGCTTATGCATCCCGGATGAATAAAGCTGTGGTGGTATTTCTTAAAGAAGAGTGTCTGGTAGATCGTAATGGTTGAGCATGGCGTACTTCTTAAAGGAATGTTTGTTCAAGTTACGCCGCTTTTTTCCCCGTCAACAAGGGTAACGATTTCAAATGTACCACCGTTTATTCCAAATGAGCTATTGGAGCGCGAGTTATTGCGCTTTGGGAAGTTCGCCAGTTCAATTAAGGTTGTCCCGTTGGGTTGCAAACACCCGGCATTGAAACAGGTAATGTCATTTCGGCGACAGGTGTTTATGTTTTTGGACTCACCGGAGCAGACTTTAGAGTTATCGTTTAAAATCAAGTATGACAATAGATTGTATATGGCTTATGCTAGTACGGGTAGTCAACGGTGTTTTGAGTGTGGGGATATTGGTCATAAGCGACATGCTTGCCCGAAAAGGGAGAAGGCAGAGGGAGGGGCACAGGTGGTCATCGTAACGCCTGGGCCCTCTGATGTAGGGAGAGGTGGGCCGACAGCGGTAGAGCAGCCACAAGCACCTGTTGCTGAGGAACAAGTTATCCTTGTTGAGGGCACGGGGTTGCAACTTGTATTAGAAGGAAATGTTATGCTACAGAAAAGTATTGTTGTAGAAGGTAAGGATGTATCTGAAGAGCCAGTTCCTCAGACTGGTGAGCAGGTGCCCAGTATGAGTGCTGGGGTAAAGGAGGGGGTTCATGTGGAGCTAGGCTCCCAGGGAGTGGAGGAGATGCCCACTACGAGTGCTGGGGTTCATGTAGAGCTAGGCTCCCAGGTAGTGGAGGAGATGCCCACTACGAGTAATGAGGTACAGGAGGGTTTTCATGTGGAGCTAAGCTCCCAGGTAGTGGAGGAGATTCCCACTACGAGTGCTGGGGTTCATGTGGAGCTAGGCTCCCAGGTAGTGGAGGAGATGCCCACTATGAGTGCTGGGGTTCATGTGGAGCTAGGCTCCCAGGTAGTGGAGGAGATGCCCACTACGAGTAATGAGGTACAGGAGGGTTTTCATGTGGAGCTAAGCTCCCAGTTAGTGGAGGAGATTCCCACTACGAGTGCTGGGGTTCATGTGGAGCTAGGCTCCCAGGTAGTGGAGGAAATGCCCACTATGAGTGCTGGGGTTCATGTGGAGCTAGGCTCCCAGGTAGTGGAGGAAATGCCCACTATGAGTGCTGGGGTTCATGTGGAGCTAGGCTCCCAGTTAATGGAGGAGATGCCCACTATGAGTAGTGATGTTCAGGTGGGGCTAGTCTCCCAGGTAGTGGAGGAGATGCTTGGTACGAGTGATGAGGTGCAAGTGGGGAGTGTTGAAAGGGATGTGGTAGAGGGGAGTCAGTTGTCTGTGGTCTCAGCTGAGGAGGATCAAGAGAAGGATATGCATATCTCTTTAGATATGTCCAATTTGTAAGTCGCTCTGGATAAGAGCGTCTGCTAAATGACTTAAATGTAAATGTAAATGTAACAGCTGATGGTGAGGACTAGAGGAGGTATATGAGTTTCTGGATCAGACTTTTGGGAAATCTGTCAAATTGGCAGATTATTTTGATGTTGATAAATTTGTGAGGTCAGCTGTGATGTTACAGAAGACGGTGGGGTTAGACCAATTGAGTGAGAAGAAGCGGTTTCGCTTGAGGAAATGTATTACTGCTGTTGCAGCAGCAAAAGGTGGTGGGAAACGTGTTCAGGTTAAGAGAAGAAAAAAGAATAATGATGATGATCATGCTTCATAGGGTGTCTTTTTTCTCCTTGGTTTCTCTGTGGGCTCTTCTGCTTTTCTTTTCTCTTTTCTATATGGAAGTACTAAGGGTAGGTTCTCTTAATATTAATGGGGGAAGGGACAGGAATAAGAGGGCTTGGGTATTAGAAGTAATAAAACAGAAAAGGCTTAATGTAGTTTTCCTACAGGAGACACATAGTGATGAGGAAAATGAGGTTGACTGGGGTATGTGGTGGGAGGGGCAGCATGTACTCAGTCATGGTACTAATTTCAGTACTGGGGTGGCAATCTTGTTTTCCTCAGGTTTAGGGGTGACTGTGGTATCTACAACAGAGATTGTCAAGGGTCGGGTTTTATTGGTCAAGGTGGATGTTATGGGTATTTTTTTTAAATGTTTATGCTCCTAATGAGGGTACAGAGCGTATTGCTGTTTTTGATCAAATTAAGGAAACCTTAAGACAGTGTGATCAAGAGGGGTGTATGGTTTTAGGGGGTGACTGGAACTGTACAGTGGATTTTACTGTTGATCGCACTGCTGAAGAACCTCACCTGCGGTCAGCCACTTGCCTGTCTGGCCTATTAAATGAGTTTGAGCTTTCTGATGTGTGGAGAGTAAGGAATGCAAAAGTTAGGCAGTACACATGGCTAAAAATTCATGAAGGTCGTGTCAGTGCAGCAAGGTTAGACAGGTTGTATGTATCTGAGCAATAATGTAGTAGGGTTGGAATGTGTGCCATTACTCCTGTGGGATTTTCTGATCATCATATTGTTTCTGTTGATATTCACTTGTCCTGTCCACGAAGGTCATCACCTTACTGGTATTTTAATGTTAAATTGTTACATGATGTCATGTTTTGTGACAGGTTTTTGTTGTTTTGGGAAAAATGGAGGGTTATAAAGGGGAATTTTGAGTCCTTGAGACAATGGTGGGAGGTTGGGAAGGCCCAAATACGAGTATTTTGTCAACAGTATAGTGCTCTGTCTCAAATTGAATTTAAAGAGACTATCAAGGCCCTTGAACAGGACATCAAGTCTATTGAATTGAAGCTGCTCACTCAGAACGACCCTGGACTAGTCATGAACTTACAGGACAAGAGACATGAACTGAGGTCGTTTCTGCATGAAAGAGTGAAGGGTGCCTTGATTAGGTCTCGTTTCACTTCCCTCAAGGATATGGATGCTCCTAGTGCTTTTTAAAAAAACCTAGGACAGTCGACGTTTCAACGTAAACAGAATGGTCTTCCTTCGTCTCCCTGATGGGAAGGTGACTACGGATGATATTGAAATGCGTCAACATGCCGTGGATTTTTACTCGTCCCTTTATAAGGCGGAGGATTGTGACTCTCTGTGTACTGAACAGTTGTTACATGGTCTTCCTCAATTGGGACCTGAGCAGAGAGTCACATTGGATGCTGACATTACACTGCAGGAGCTGTCCACAGCAGTTATGCAGCTCTCAACAGGCCGAGCCCCAGGCATCGATGGTTTACCATCTGAGTTTTATAAGCACTTTAGGGGGTCTATTGGGGAGGATATTTATGAAGTGCTGTGTGAATCTTTTCATGAGGGTTCTCTTCCTGTATCTTGTCAACGTGCGGTGCTTTCACTGTTGCCAAAAAAGGGGGATTTGGCTCATAAAAAATTGGAGACCTGTTGCTTTGCTGTGTGCAGAATACAAAATTGTTTCTAAATGTCTCTCAAACAGGTTGAAAGAGTATCTGGGACTGTTGATCCACAAGGACCAGTCCTACTGTGTACCTGATCGCTCTATTGTTGACAACTTGTTTTAGATGTTTTAGACGTTTTAGATGTTTTAGACATTTGCAAACTGTCTGATGTAAATGTGGGTTTACTTTCGTTAGATCAGGAGAAGGCTTTTGATCGTGTGGACCATCAGTACTTGTTTAAAACAATGAAAGCCTTTGGGTTTGGGGATGTTTTTCTGTCTTGGGTGAATTTACTGTATGCTGGAGCCTCGTGTATGGTGAAGGTGGGTGGTGGTTTAAATTGCCCCATCCCTGTCCAAAGGGGCATCAGGCAGGGATGCCCAATTTCAGGGCAGTTATATAGTCTGGCGATTGAACCAATGCTTTGTTTTTTAAGAGCGAAGCTTACTGGTTTCTCTGTGCCAGGTGTAATGAAGGGTCCCACGATAGCACTGTCTGCGTATGCAGATGACGTGATAGTTTTTATTACAGGGGGTGAGGATGTTAAGGTTCTCTCAAACACTTTAAAGGTGTATGAGGGGGCCTCCTCAGCTAGAGTCAATTGGGGAAAGAGTGAAGCGCTGTGGGCAGGTCGGCTTCAAACGGGGTCCACTCCAAGGTTACCAGGGGGGCTTCAGTGGGGCAGAGATGGGATGAAGACTTTGGGGGTTTTTCTAGGCTCTGATGTCTTTCAGAAAAAGAACTGGGAGGGTGTATTGGAGAAAGTGTGTGCCAGACTGTCAAGATGGAAATGGTTGCTACCCCAGCTGTCTTATAGGGGAAGGGTCCTGGTAGCTAATCATCTTGCTGCCTCTACCCTGTGGCACAGACTAATGATTTTACAGCCACCAAAGGGTCTGATACAAGAGCTTCAGAGGACCCTTGTCAATTTCTTCTGGTCTGGACAACACTGGATCAAAGCTGCAGCCCTGTACCTGCCACTGCACGAGGGTGGGCAAGGCCTGGTAGACATTTCCTCTAAGATCACGGCTTTTCGGCTCCAAGCAGCCCAGAGATTGTTGTACAGAGACTGTTCGAGCTGGGTTGAAACAGCCTACACATTGATGAGGAGAGCGGGCTGTTTGGGTTTAGACAAGCATCTTTTCCTCTTAAAGCTGGAGGGGGGTGATTTGACTGGCCTGACTCCATTTTATGAGTCTGTTATGCAGGCTTGGAGAGTCTTTGTCAAGTCCCGTAAGACCTGCACGCCACCAGGGATGTGGCTTTTTGAAGAGCCTCTTTTTCACAACACTGCCATCCAGTCCCGTGTTCTGGGTTCAGCTAGCCTACGTTCATGCCTGTTAGGCGTGGGGTGTACCAAGCTGGGTCATCTGATGCGGAGCAGGAGCAGATCGTTGGAGGAGCTGGGAGAAAGAGCGGGGATCCGATCATCTCGCCTACTGAGGAAGGTCGTCGATGAGGTCTGCGACTCGTTGCCAGTGCTTCATCTGCAGTATGTGACTGACACTTCCAATTCTGATCGGTGGAAGGAGGGTCTGGATTATGTGTTCCCTGCACTGATTGTTAGTGCTGCGATAGGGGCATTTGAAGAGGATGTGGGGATGCTGCTTTCCTTCGATACCCCGGAGCTGGGGGAGTTCAAGGAGGTGGGAAAGAAGGCCATGTACAGAACATGTGTAAAGGTGTCCCATGCCTCTTCCCTGGAAGGGGTAAAATCGACGAGGTGGTCGGATGTGTTGGTCAAGGTGCCTCCCCAAAAGGCTGTTGCCGGTCTTTATATAAACTGCCTATTGATAAGAGGACAGCTGACCTCCAATGGAGGATAATACATGGAGCTATAGCCACTAACATGCATCTGGTACACCTGGATCCTACTGTTGGGGAGGGGTGTCCATTCTGCATCTGGTACACCTGGATCCTACTGTTGGGGAGGGGTGTCCATTCTGCATCTGGTACACCTGGACCCTACTGTTGGGGAGGGGTGTCCATTCTGTGTCTGGTACACCTGGATCCTACTTTGGGGAGGGGTGTCCATTCTGTGTCTGGTACACCTGGACCCTACTGTTGGGGAGGGGTGTCCATTCTGCATCTGGTACACCTGGATCCTACTGTTGGGGAGGGGTGTCCATTCTGTGTCTGGTACACCTGGACCCTACTGTTGGGGAGGGGTGTCCATTCTGTGTCTGGTACACCTGGACCCTACTGTTGGGGAGGGGTGTCCATTCTGCATCTGGTACACCTGGATCCTACTGTTGGGGAGGGGTGTCCATTCTGTGTCTGGTACACCTGGACCCTACTGTTGGGGAGGGGTGTCCATTCTGTGTCTGGTACACCTGGACCCTACTGTTGGGGAGGGGTGTCCATTCTGTGTCTGGTACACCTGGACCCTACTGTTGGGGAGGGGTGTCCATTCTGTGTCTGGTACACCTGGACCCTACTGTTGGGGAGGGGTGTCCATTCTGCATCTGGTACATCTGGATCCTACTGTTGGGGAGGGGTGTCCATTCTGTGTCTGGTACACCTGGACCCTACTGTTGGGGAGGGGTGTCCATTCTGCATCTGGTACATCTGGATCCTACTGTTGGGGAGGGGTGTCCATTCTGTGTCTGGTACACCTGGATCCTACTGTTGGGGAGGGGTGTCCATTCTGTGTCTGGTACACCTGGATCCTACTGTTGGGGAGGGGTGTCCATTCTGCATCTGGTACACCTGGACCCTACTGTTGGGGAGGGGTGTCCATTCTTTGTCTGGTACACCTGGATCCTACTTTGGGGAGGGGTGTCCATTCTGTGTCTGGTACACCTGGACCCTACTGTTGGGGAGGGGTGTCCATTCTGCATCTGGTACACCTGGATCCTACTGTTGGGGAGGGGTGTCCATTCTGTGTCTGGTACACCTGGACCCTACTGTTGGGGAGGGGTGTCCATTCTGTGTCTGGTACACCTGGACCCTACTGTTGGGGAGGGGTGTCCATTCTGCATCTGGTACACCTGGATCCTACTGTTGGGGAGGGGTGTCCATTCTGTGTCTGGTACACCTGGACCCTACTGTTGGGGAGGGGTGTCCATTCTGTGTCTGGTACACCTGGACCCTACTGTTGGGGAGGGGTGTCCATTCTGTGTCTGGTACACCTGGACCCTACTGTTGGGGAGGGGTGTCCATTCTGTGTCTGGTACACCTGGACCCTACTGTTGGGGAGGGGTGTCCATTCTGCATCTGGTACATCTGGATCCTACTGTTGGGGAGGGGTGTCCATTCTGTGCTGAGTCTGAAACTCTGGCACATCTGTTTTTACTGTGTCCCAGGTTGGTTGGGATGATTGAACTGATCACTGATTGGTTCTCAACGTTGGGAGAGGTTTTCTCTTCCCAACTGTATATATTTGGGCCAAAGTACAGGTTCAGTCAAAAGGGTGTAGTTGTGTTGCTTAATTTTGTGTTAGGGGCAGCAAAATTAGCGATATGGAAGACCCGAAAGAACAGTATTTGGGGACAGGGGTCTGTGGATGTGGTGGGAATGCTGGAGGGAATGTTGGCAGTGAGACTAAGGGTTGAGTTTGCCTATTATAAACTTGTCAACAATATCGATCTGTTTTTGAGTATATGGGGTATTCAGAGGCTGTTGTGTTTAGTTACTGTGGATGAGGAATTGGAGTTGTGTTTTTAATTGATGTGTAACTGTGGTTTTGTATGAGTATTTATTGTGTGGCTGGCCCCCAGACCCAATAAAGAGTATGTAAAACTCTCTCTCTCTCTCTCTCTCTCTCTCTCTCTCTCTCTCTCTCTCTCTCTCTCTCTGTAGCACTGTCTCTCTCTCTGTAGCACTCTCTCTCTCTCTCTCTCTCTCTCTCTGTCTCTCTCTCTGTAGCACTGTCTCTCTCTCTCTCTGTGTAGCACTCTCTCTCTCCCTTTCTCTCTCTCTCTCTCTCTCTCTCTCTCTCTCTCTCTCTCTCTCTCTCTCTCTTCCCCCCTCTCTCTCTCTCTCTCTCTCTCTCTCTCTCTCTCTCTCTGTGTAGCACTGTCTCTCTCTCTAGTACTCTCTCACTGTAGCACTCTCTCTCTCTGTGGCACTCTCTCTGGAGGGCCAGTAGGAGGCACTCTTTCCTCTGGTCTAAATAAATATCCCAATTCCCCAGGGCAGTGATTGGGGACACTGCCCTGTGTAGGGTGCCGTCTTTCGGATGGGACGTTAAACGGGTGTCCTGACTCTCTGAGGTCATTAAAGATCCCATGGCACTTATCGTAAGAGTAGGGGTGTTAACCCCGGTGTCCTGGCTAAATTCCCAATCTGGCCCTCAAACCATCACGGTCACCTAATAGTCCCCAGTTTACAATTGGCTCATTCATCCCCCTCCTCTCCCCTGTAACTATTCCCCAGGTCGTTGCTGCAAATGAGAACGTGTTCTCAGTTAACTTACCTGGTAAAATAACGGATTAAAAAAAAATATATATATATATATATATATATCACTCTGTCTCTCTCTATTTGCCTCTCTCTTAAGAGTCAACAGGCGACGACTATCTCCCCTCTCTCTCTACATGAAAGTTACACACTCTCTCTCTCTCGCTCTGTCTATCTCTCTCTCTTTGTGTACTGCTACTCTCAGTCTTGTTGGGTGTTGTTGACATTATAGGCTACCGGTTATCTTCACCATCTCCCCATCTCTCTCTCTCTCTGTGTATAAAAGTTCTGTCCTGATGAATCATGTCGATAATAGCTGACTCTCTGCTCAGTACTTAACTCACCGTCATCATTATGTTTGTTTCTAGATCCGCTCAATGACAGCAGATCTGATCAGCCCCGTAGGCATCATATTCCACTCAGTCTAAGGCCATTTCTGCTATACTACTCTCTGGAGTCTAGACCCAAATAATGCATTCTGCTAACCCTAGAGAGAGAGAGAGAGAGAGAGAGAGACAAAGACAGAGAGATAAGGTGAGAAAGAAAGAGAGAAGGAGAGAACAGAGAGAGAGAAGGAGAGGACAGAGAGCGAGACGGAGAGGACAGAGAGAGAGAGAAGGAGAGGACAGAGAGAGATAAGGTGAGAAAGAGAGAGAGAAGGAGAGGACAGAAAGAGAAGGAGAGGACAGAGAGAGAGAAGGAGAAGACAGAGAGAGAGAGAGAAGGAGAGGACAGAAAGAGAAGGAGAGGACAGAGAGAGAGAAGGAGAAGACAGAGAGAGAGACAAAGAGAGAGAGAGAAGGAGAGGACAGAGAGAGAAGGAGAGAACAGAGAGAGAGAGACAAAGAGAGAGAGAAGGAGAGGACAGAGAGAGAGAAGGAGAGGACAGAGAGAGTGAAGGAGAGGACAGAGAGAGATATGGTGAGAAAGAGAGAGAGGAGAGGACATAGAGAGACGGAGAGGACAGAGAGCGAGAAGGAGAGGACCGAGAGAGATAAGGAGAGGATAGAGAGAGAGAGAAGGAGAGGACAGAGAGAGAGAAGGAGAGGACAGGGAGAGAAGGAGAGGACAGAGAGAAAGAAGGAGAGGTGACAGAGAGAGAAGGAGAGGACAGAGAGAGAGAAGGAGAGGACAGAGAGAGAGGAGAGGACAGAGAGAGAGAAGGAGAGGACAGAGTGAGAAGGAGAGGACAGAGAGAGAGAAGGAGAGGACAGAGAGAGAGAAGGAGAGGACAGAGAGAGAGAAGGAGAGGACAGAGAGAGGTTATTCCTCTAGTGACTGGCCCCGTCCTCCATCCAACACGGAACAACCCCTCATTTATTCCCTAGGGAAGTTAGCTGTGTGTGTGTGTGTGTGTGTGTGTGTGTGTGTGTGTGTGTGTGTGTGTGTGTGTGTGTGTTAGTAAAGGGTGGGTATGTGGGTTAATGAATTGGCTGACGGATTTGGTATTTGG